>NC_074720.1:2222500-2375000 GCF_947242115.1 Biomphalaria glabrata
AAAGACACTCTTAACTCTTTCTCTCCTAACAGACGATACCAACGTTGATTCCATCATCATCATCATCATCATCATCATCAAACTCCATTAGAGTGAGGGCTTGAGAGGCTCAAATCCTCTCTTGCAAAAGCCCTGGACAGAAACCCTGCTGTCTTGCGTAGTGCATAAATGTCGCCATACAGGTCGAGAATTTTTGGGTTTCCCAGACCTGGGATTCCACCAGAATGTGGTAAATAATTACGGAGAGAAAGAGTTAAGAGCTCCCTCAAGAAGTGTGAGATTGACAGTCACAGCTGGAAAACACCCGCTTTCGTTCGCTTCTCGTGGCGTGAATCAGTGAATGGGAAAGTAGGCTAATAGAGCTTACACTAAGAGAGTGTGCAAATGTTTAATTAGGTCTATTGATTCAGTAAAACTTGTTTATGTTTGCAAAGATATGTTTTAGCGTACTGCAATAAGCGGTGTCAAGTTTGTTTTTTTCCCTCCTTTGACGTCATGGAAAAATTTTCATTCATTAAACGTTCGAGCCAAAATTACTTCTTCGATTATAAAACATTTTTCAACCGATATAACGGTCGACCTGGAGTTTTCCCCTAGAGTCCAATGTGTTGAACATTTTTTCTCATTTATATACATATACCTTGAAAATTCAATTAATTTTTTAGAGTCGTTTTCAATATAAAATGTATATAAAAATAAATAAATATATATATATATATATAAATATATATATATATATATATATATATATATATATATATATATATATATATATATATATATATATATATATATATATATATATATATATATATATATATATATATAATTTTATTTGGCTATATAAAAAAAACGTAAAAACAGGAGAATATCTACTTTATAATACTTATACAGCAATTAATTTTCACCTAATACACCGCCACATTTCCCTCATTCCCCCTCCCTTCTCCGAGACAGAAACCTGGTTTAGTAAATGTATGGATCTACCAGACTAAAAAATTCTAATAAGGAGTCTTTTGAACTAGACTTGCAACTCGATGCACTAAACTCTCCTTAACATTAATTGATTTAACTCTTGAATCAATAACGGCTTACATTCGGAATTTCACAATGTGAGTAACCAACAAATATTTGTAATGAAAACACTGTCACGAGAATTACAACAAAAAAAAAAAAAAAAAAAAACAACGTCGCTACAGGATGGCTGCCTGGTCGTGCGGTTTGCGCGCTGGACTGTCGTTCGGATTTATCGACGGTCGAGGGTTCAAACCCTGCCCGCTCCCATCCCCCGTCGTCCTGCGGGAGGTTTGGACTAGGAAGTAAACTATCTTCAACTCTGAAGGAACATCCGAAACATGTAAAACAAACATTTTTAGAAAATGTGAATGCAACTTTATTCGATAGAAACAATCCAATCGTTTCAAATAAAACTTCAGATATTCGGATGAAAATAATATCCTCATGTTGCCAATCTTATGGCTGAGACGGATTTTGGGAGACAGTTACACAAATCGGGTCTCAAACAAGGAAATGCCGAAAGGAAGTAAAGATACCCTTTCAGACCGTGAGATCTATTAGGCAGATGATGTAAAGGTCATCTGTTTCTGTGGCCTACGGATAACCAGAGTGTCATGTGGCCAGCAAAACGAACAACCTTTACTTTCCCCCATTGAGCTGAGTGGACTCAGAATCCCCCGAAATAAAAAAAAAATCCCATTCTTCACCAGGATTCGAACCGGGGATCCCGAGTTCGGAAGCCAAGCGCTTTGCCACTCAGCCACCGCGCCTCTGGTTCTGTACCTAATTGTGAAAACTGCTAGAACCTTTCTCGGATCGTTACAACTTCTCTCGACGTGTGGTTAACATGCACTCGTTTGTTTTGATCTACTGTCTCAGTAAACAAGCTTTTTAGATCTAGCTAGATCTAGGTCTAGCAAACAAGGAAGTGACGCAGCAAAAATGGCGTCCCTAGTCTAGGATAAGAAGTGACCTTAAATCTAAGAAAGTCTTCAAACCCAATGCAGAAAAACATCCTATTATTATTATTATTAGCAGTAGGAGTAGTAGTAGTAATAGTAGTATTAAACTAAAAGTGTTAGATTCGTATCTTATCTTACATAATACAGACATTACTTCGAAAAAGAAGATGATGATTACGTCCTACGCGTCATGTATCTCTAGATCTAGTCATGGAGATATCGAACTAGACTTATTTGATTACTACAACAAACCTATAGAAAAACAATCTCCCGTATACCTACAGCCTCTTCCAAAAATGAAAATGGAAATGTCTTCACATTTTAAAAGTAGTTTCTGTAAACAATTAAAATTTCCGGTTTGATATCTAGAGTCTAGATCTAAATCACAGACTTCCACAAATCTATTCGTTCATTCATTTATAACCATATTTCTTTTTTGTTTGTTTGTTTGCGCGTTGCTTTTTCTACTTACATATATGGTGTATCCAAAAATAGTTGTAATCTTCTATTAACTCGTGTGATTTCTAAGAGCTTTCAACAGTAAAACTCTCCAAAAGATCAAGCGATTTCTTCTGTGTAAATTGCAGACGATCATCCTAAAGAAAGGCTAACCAGTGTTACCCACCGGCTACGCCCGCTGATTTGTTCCCAGGCTATATATTGTTCAAGGACCTCCGCCCCCTTTTTTTTTTTTTTTTTGGTTTAATATGACTTGGACTTCCCTCATTTGAGCAATATCCTTTTTGGCCAGTAGAGTCTTATCTTATCTTATCTTATCTTATATGATATAGACGTTACTTCAAAAAAAGAAGATGATTACGTCCTACGCGTCATGCATTTAGTCATGCATATTAACCAATGACCAAAACTCCGCCAAGTCACTGGTTTTCCTGTCTAGCTCAGGCAACCCATTCCATGCTCTAATAGCACTAGGAAAGAAAGAGCATTTGTACAAATTTGTCCTAGCATATGGGACGAGGAATGTGCCTTTATCTTTGTGTCTTTCAGAGTATTTTATTAAATTTTGTTTTTGTATTTGAAGATTATGGTTTAGTGTTTTGTGTATAATTGCTACTTTACTTTTAAGTCTTCTATCCTGAAGGCTTTCTAAATTTAGTGATTTTACTAAAGGTGTTACTCTAGTCAAATGTGAATATTCGTTTGTTATGAACCTCACTGCTCTATTTTGTGTCTGTTCCAGTTTCTTAATGTTTTCTTGAGGGGTCCCAAACAAAGGATGCATATTCTATTATTGGCCTAACCAAGGTTACATTTTAGTTTTATGTTCTTATTGGATTGATAAAAATTTCTTTTACTAAACTCTAATGCTATGTTTGATTTTTTTTAAAATAGTTTTTTGTATATGATACGTTGAATTGGAACGGCCAGCTTTTAAACGCCCTCCCAAGCACACTTAATTCTGACCTGTTAATTTGATATCATTTTTTCCCATCCACCATTTTCGCTCCGCCCCCGCCCCTTAAAAACTTAAAGTTTATAATCTGTTACATCTGTTTGTCGAGGCCCCCACTTTATATCGCTACCCCCTTCCCAACATATACACAAGCTCTGAAAGTATTTTTAGCGGCCCCCTTTAAAAGACGCTATTAGTTTTGTGTGGTCGGTCGGTCTTTCCGTCCGTCCATACGTCTGTCCGTTGTTTTTTTTTTTCTTTTTCCAAAATACATTTCGTCAATCTTTAGTGTTTAAATGTTAGAACTACTGAATACTATGAGATATGGTTTTCATGTTTCGACCTTCCAGTCTATTTATAAGTGGATATTCACTATTTTATTTAGAATGGATACGATATGTGAAATTTGTATAGACCTACTTAATACTTATATATGTTTGTGATCTGCTCACATCTGCAATATTTAAAGTTTCAATATCACTGCCTGGTATGGCAATCTGAACATTAAAAATAAAAACAAACATCATCAAACCTTAAATGCTGCTGGTAAACTCATTGGAAAAAAACAAACCTCTATTTGGGCAGCTGTTTGAGACAAACATTCCTTAAAAGCTAAAAAGATTTTAGAAACAAAAAATCACCCTTTGGGTCAGGATTTTGTGATTTCACCATCACAGAAGAGATACAAGACACCGATAGCAAAGACAAACAGACACAAAAACTCTTTTGTTCCCCTGGCAATCAAATCATTAAATAGAAACTATCTGTTATAAACTTTTTGCATGTAAATTATGAGTGAGTCTGGTGTGAATGTATATTTTTTTTTTATTTTGGTGTAATGCACAAATAGATCAAATAGATCGTTTGTGTGGAAACGCTAACTCAGAACCGTCCACCACCATCCCATTTTCCAGCCCCGAAGTGATCCACACGGGCAGGTAAAAAGACAGGTTTTAATATATTTAGCAAGAATATCAGAAACTATGAATTACAGAATATCTACAACCACACAACAAAAAAGAAGAGTCGTTTTCTTATCGAAAGTGTAGCAGATATAATGGCAGTATTATCAGTCCGACTGATAACATAATACCACTAGATATTAATATTATTATATATATTATTATCACATGTATTCAGTAATCAAATAAATGAAGTTTGCGGACAAAAACCAAAGTTTGGAAAGTAGTTACCACGAAACTCTCCATGATGATGATGATGCAGCTAGTGTGGCTGATTCTGATACTCGGCTTCATTCCCTTGTTGACAAACTATCTGCTGCTTACCTGAGATGAACTCCTATTGAAAAATCAGAGCAGGAAGGACTAGTCCTCCCGTAGTGCTCTGGCAAGAAACTTAGCCGTCCGGCGTGGTGCCTCGTAGCTACCATACAAGTCGAGTGACTGCTCAGACAGGTTCCCCCTTAGCTCGCGGAGCTGGGGACACTCGTACAAGACATGCGACACTGTTTCGACGCTCTCTCCACAGTGACGGCATCGGGAGTCAAAGTTCGTGCGGAACCGGGCAAAGTATGCCCCAATAGGACAGTGTTCCGTTCTGCACTGCGCAATAATTGACTGCTCTGTACCTCTGTACAGTACCTAACGTAACCATCAATCGCCAACCGTTAGAAATTATTAACCATTTTTGCTATCTTGGCTCCATCATATCCATTGACCGATAAAGACATTAGCCAAACAATGGCCAAAACAATGGCCAAAACAATGGCCAATATGTCACGGTTGAAGAAAAGAGTGCGGTACAACATCTTGCTGACTAATAATACTAAAGCCTAAGTCTTCCGGACCAGTGTGATGAGCACTTCGCTATTGGGAAAAAAAACATGGTCAACCTACTCATGACAGGAAAAAAAAAGCTAATTATCTTTCACCTCTGATGTTTAAGGCGGATCTTTTAAAAAAAGGTAGCAAGGTCAAATAACCAATGAGGAAGTGCTAGGATAAGCAGGAGGGTGCCAGGACATCTGCATTGTTATCAGTAGCAGACGCCTTGGCTTGGCTACGTTCATAGAATGCCAAACGATCGACTTTTACAAGAAATTCTGTATGGCGATCTAACAGAAGGCAGGAGAGCCGCTGATCGATCCACATGGAGAGCAAGCATAATGAAAGGGTCCTGGATTGCAGACGTTATACACAGCAAAAGCTGAACGAAGGGTCAAAATTCAACGGCGCCTGGTGATTACAGATGCCCAATCTGTGACCGCAGCTGTGTAACAAGGATTGGCCTTTTTAGTCACACAAGAAGTTCCAATGGAAAATGATCATCTTTCGAGACGCAAAATGCCACAGACACAGTCATCTGATTGCTCTTACGATGCTTTTGAATGAATATCTATTCTAACTGATGGTTTTATAAAGGACCTATCTCTTATTCAATGCCTCAAGGAAGACACTTTATCCTTTGATTAAATTTGAAATTCGAATTCTTATTGCGCATTTTATGATTCGAAATTAACTAGGATTAGTACAGCGATTAGACCCCACGTAGAGGAATGGTTGGGGGAGGGGGGATGCCCATGGCCGCCTCCGTTAGGGGGCGCCACAAGCTGCTTTCATTTCTATGTGATGCGTTCATTGAAAATGCGGAGGAGGGTGTCAAGAACGTTCCTTTCCCAAGGCGCACGTTTTACTCACTACGCCACTGATCCCACAATAACGTGCAAACTACTGTTAAAAAAAAAGGCAAAAAAAAATATTCTTTGACCATATTAGCCTACTAGGTCCTCATGGGTCTCTAAGACCTTCCTAAAGATAAGAAGAGAAATACGTAGAAAGCCATGGGACAACAATAAAAAGGAATGGGTGGGTCTGTCATTGAAAGAGATTCTATCCAAAACAGAAGAAAGAGAAAAATGGATAAGGACGGTGAAGAGATCATGTGTGGCGACCCAACGGTCCAACAGACTATTAGATAGGTAAAGATGAGAGTTTTTAGAAACTATAGTCATTGTTAAAATACTTCAATGGAGTGTTATGCATTGTATAATTTTAGACACTACTCTAAAATTGTTTAATCTAATTACAATCTACACCTAGATCTAGATTAGATCATTATTTGTAAGACCTAGACTAGATCTCTAATGATCTGAGATCATTTATTCATTACTATAAGTAGACCGTAGACCTATTTAAGCCTAATAATAATAATAATGGTAACATCTTCGATTCCAAAGATTAAGGATGATATACCTTTTTTATACAGGATGTATCCTAAATACTAGATCTATCAATCTTATAATTATTCGCAACAAAACCTTTTCAAAATGTTTATAATTTCCGTTTTAGATCTAGATCTAAGTAGACCATGAGTAGACTTTTATGTAGACCTACTAGATTCTAGATCTAGACTACATTCGGAAAAATCTTTCAGATTATTACCACCAAAAGTTTTATATTTTGCGACGCCCTTTTTCTAGTGACTGGTTTAAACGATAATAGTTTTTATGGATTAAACACAGACCTATATATATTATAATACATAAGTCTGTGGGATTAAAATAATGATTTGTCAAAAGAGGCCCGTATAAGACATTGGCCCAAAATCACCCCAATAGAAAGAAAACTATATGGAGAGCTCCCTGATTTGGAAACCACTGCGCAGTTCATCTCATGTATTGGTCTAGTCATATGAACACTCCAACATAACAATGAGAACGAAGAGGAGGAGGAGGAGGAAAAGAATTATAAGGATTATATATAATATATATATCTTACACAATGTAATGACACAACCCTGTACCCGAGACGCATATAAAGTAACCATACAAAGTACAGCATCAGGCGACAAAATAAACTTTAATAGACTCCTTTCTGCGTTTGTTTTTTTTGCGTATTAATTGTTTGTAAATATGTAGATTAATTCTCTCGCACAAACCTGTCGAGACGACAGTGCAGAGCGTATACCACTCGACCAGGCGGTAATTCTTTTAGGCGCATTCAATAATTGTCTTCCTGGCTAAGAAATAGATGTGAGGATCAGTGCTAGAATGTCTTTGAAGCCTCGACAAATACCGCACTTTTTAATGCTATACAAAATCTAAGGAAAACCATTATAGGCTAACTAGAGAATAAACATAGTATGTAAATTATACAAAAAATATAAAAAAAAAGTAACCCTTTCAGATCTTGACATCTTCAGGGCAAATGATGTAAACATTATCTGATTCTCCGGCCAACAGGTAATAGTGTCGTGTGGCCAGCACGATGACTGACCGGCATTACTTTCTCCAACAGATGTCAGGTACCCACAAAAATTAGGTGGTCTTATGGGCATCTTAATAATCTAGAAGCTTAAAATCCCAGCCTTCAACGAAATTCGAATCTGAAACCCCTAGGTTTGGAAGCCAAAAACTTGACCACTCAGTCACCAAGCCCCAGTTTAGTTTTATGTAGGCAAGTTGGTCATTTGAGTTATAAAGAGTTTGCCCAGCTATTGTTTAGAGCATTTATCAGGATTCTAATTTGCAACAAATTTACAGGACAAAGAAGTCTAACAAGTGTTACTTCTTCCCAAGTGTCATTGGAGCATGTGACGGGTTGCCTGTATCCGCCAGGAAATCTAACAACTTAGCAGAGTTTTAGTCTTTAACTAACAGGACTAGGTTAGCACATGAATATCATCATTATCTCTGCCTGTGGTCTCTTCTGGGGAAAGGCCACCAACCAGCTTCCTCCAGGCATCTTGGTTCTGGTCTAGAATATGAAAAAGACAGAACTATATTCTTTTTTTTTTTTTAATAAGAAAGAGTTGATTTGGACCATATGTTCAATTAGATTGACTTAAAAATATGTTCAAAACATGTATGAAATACTACAACTTAAAGTCAATCTACTATAGATGACTTTATATAAAAATGTTGTCAAAATTTAAGAAACAAAAGGTAAACTATGAAAATAAATCAATAAATGAAAAGGCTAAGCCAGTGTGAGAACAAGTTTCTTTCCATTTATTTCATCTGTTCACGTTTCACTTCTGAGTAGACATCAAGTTTACAAGGGACACATTTGGACACAGTAGAAGACAATAGGACCATGGAGAAATACTAGAACAAACATCAGAATAATAGAATATACATTGACAACACAGTATTTAGGGCCCCATGTTTGTGGTAGACTATACACCTACCATTTCCTAGAAGCACAAACTTGTTGCCATGTAAAATTAAAAAAAAAAAAATCCTCCCATATTTGAAAAGTTGTAGACACATTTTGGGCAAACAAATTTCTTTCCCCCCAAAAAAGTACATTTGGACATCGCATTACATAACAGTTGTTCTGACATCAAATAAATATTAAAGGAAGATGAATGTACTGTTAATCCTGACTTGAAAGAAAGTTGCCATACTAAATGCTATGCAGGAGTGTCCCTAGACCTAGCTGAGCATTAAAACCAAAACCATGTCACTACAAGATTTCCAGTTAAAACAACTGTCAGATAATATACATACATCTACAGATAATAATAATATACAAAAGTCAAATTTTTTAAATATAATTATATAAACTTTGCACGTACAGAACACATACTTCAAGTGAATGTGCATTTAGATGCTAAAGCATTTATTTAAATTGAGATAATATTAATAAGGGAACAAAAGATTGTACAGAAAAAAAACTTGTTAAAAGAGTTTTGCTATTAGTAATCTCAAAATATCAAGTTCATAGCTACTGTTTAGGAATCAATGACAGTAGTGTTCACAATAGCCACATTACTAATATATAAATAGTAACTGTACAGCTTACAATTTTAAATTTTTCTCATTAAGTTCCCCACTGCCATTTTTCAGACCTTGCAATTTGAAAGCCAAATAATATAAAGGTCATCTGTTTCTATTGCTAACAAAGAAAATTAAAGAGGATGTTGTATGACCAGCACAACTGCTTTTACTTTTCCCCACTAAGTCAGATACCCAATAAAGATGCATGTGGACTCAGGGGCATTCTAAAAATCAAGACATTTTCAGTCTTCTCTAAGATTCAAACCATGGACCCATCAGCTCAGAAGCCAAGCCCTTTACCGCTCAGCCACCAGTTTTTGTCAGAAATGCTCTTATACCTATGACATATATAGAGTATAGTGCCAAATGTCTAAATTTTAAATGCCAGGACAGATTGTACGAGTGCTCAATCTTCCAAAATGCCAGCAGAGCATGGAACTCTTAGCTAGGAATCACATAGCAGAGGAAAAGTCTCTAATTAAAAGCATTTCTAGATTATTAATTCATAGATATACTTTAAAGAAATGTCTGTACATTATAAGCTAAGAATATAAGAAATTAAATAAAAGCAAGCTTCTATCTCCTAATATTTTTTTTTTTATCTTTTGACTATATACATGTCAAAAACATAAACTGGCATGACAGATATGACCTTGATTGATGTTGGTCTATTATCAAGTGGACAATCTTTTTCTTTAACAAAACAAAACCTAGCTCTTTTAATCCTGTACCAAGGCTGGTAATTTTTATTTTTTTTGCCAAATTTTTAAAAGCCCTGTTTTAATTTTAAATCAGATTAAATTATAAAAACAAAATAATCAACTAGTTATACACCTAAACAGCTTCAAGTTTGACAAATTGATAACATCCTCATTCTCAACTTTCTGATAGGTTAAATTTTGGAAACAAACAAGGAGCTCCTTACAATGTAAATAATGACTGTGAAACATTCCACTCAATGTGATTCAGTGATGTTGTAAAGAGGGCATGGGAAGTAGAAGAGATACACAATGTCTCAAGAAAAGCACCAGACCAAAAGGCAAGAATGAATTCAGTTCACTATTCAATAACCATTTGAATAGTTTCAGTTACACATTTTAGAAGTCCGACGCTCTTATTTACGAGCTTTTCTTCATCAAGCAACAGATAGGTCTGAAAATGTGGTATATTTTTTTATTTTTCAAAAATTTATATAAATCATTTCCAGCTACTTTTAGATTTTATTCACACACCAAAAATAATTATCCAAAGAAACAAACATTTTCATTTTGGAAAGTGAACACATACAATGTAAATATATGTAAATTATAATTCATTTTGTGTCTGGTGTGAATGTAACCTGGAAATTTGAATTAATTTTGAGTTTGGTGTGAATGTTAGTTATAATGTTTTGTTTGGTGTAATAATGCATAAATCATAGCACAAATTTCCTCATAGATAATAAAGATTATTATTATATGTTTTGATTTGCTTCCAATACTTTATGATTCACACAGGAAATCAATTCTAAAAATCTCAAATGTCATAAAAAGTTAAGTTATTTTATTGCCTAGCTTTACTAGAGCTTGTGACATTGTGCAATTTGTGGCAATTGGTACTGAATATGTCTTTGATGCAGATATGAACTTGGTCAGCTTTATAGCATTCAATGGAAATAATCATTGTTATATGGCCATGGTGACAATATAAATGATAAAACTGTGACAAAACATTATACATATCAATATATAGAATATATATCACTGCAATGTCAAGGCCATTTGAGGATTTTTAAAATGAACTTTAATCTACATCCTAAACATAATAAAAATTTATATATGTCTGTATGAATAAATCAATCAATCGATATAATGTGTTATGTACAGCACATTTAAAGGTCACTGACATTCAGAACACTAAAGAGGAGACATATATTGACGTCAGATCTAGGACAGGCCCAATTTTGTATTTTCCTGGACAGGTTAGTTACATCACTTCTCTTTACTGAGGTCTTTACAAGACGCAGATCTCTTCATGGAAAAGAATTTCCGCTGGATGAGTGCCCAGTGATAAAACCAGCTGATGAGAACGAGGCTGCCCCGGAAGCACATTAGTATGATGACGTTTCTGGTGATGGGTTCTGGAGAGACTATTGTGTGCCATGCAGTAACTAGAAACACAGAAGGAAAAAAATAAATGAATATTAAAAATAGAATGAAGAAATAAAAGAAGAAACTTATGAATAATAATTTCCCAAAAGATTTAGCCACTTTCTATAAATAGATGTTTATTTTCCAAGTAATTGGTTCTCAGCTCTTTCTTACACAAATATGAACTGACAAGACCCATAGAGTTCTATTGTCAAATATTGTCAGCTCTTTCTTACACAAATATGAACTGACAAGACCCATAGAGTTCTATTGTCAAATATTGTGATCTATTGGGACATAGGATGTAAAGCTCATCAGTTTCTGTGGTTCACCAGGACATCATGTAGCCAGCATGAAACAAACTAAAAATAATAAATGTATTCACATCATAAATTTTTTTTTTGACTAAATTATACCAGTGCATCAGTATAACAGTCAGAATCACTTCCACATTGTTATGTCATATCATGTCAAAGAGTGATTTATTCAATTTTTTTTGACACCAACAAAAGCAAACACACAAAAAAAAAAAGGTGACACAAATCATAACTACTCACTAAATACTTTTTCAAACCATAAATGTGAAAATGAAATCAAATTTCAGTGAAATTTAAGGCACTAAAGGTTCATGCAAGTGAATTTAGTTAAAAGGGTTACTTTTTAAAGTGCACAAAATCAATTAAAAAAAACAACAACTTTTAGTTAGTGACACCAACAGATAATCTTTGTTCCGATACAGTGTTTTATAGAAACTTTAGAAGAAAATAAAACTATTCACATGACGGGAGAAGCTATTTCATCTAATTAAAACTCAGAAATTTCTGTTCCTAAGAGTTGGCTACATCAGCAGATGAGTATTTTTAAAATGATAACTTTTATATCAATTAAAAAAAATATATATTAAATCTTTTAATAAAGATTATTACTATCATCTAATCATCTATAAATTAAACATCTATCAAATATAGTTATAAAATGAAGTACTTGGTATTTCTAGCCTTCATAAGGAAAGTCACCAGTTCAACTTAACTGTAGTGGGAAAACAAAAAGAAAATAAACATTCGTGTTGGATAACACCAGTATTAGATCGAGAATTTTACTGTATTAAGATTGGCAGATCTAAATTTAATTAATGTGATGTTAATTAATAACATTTTAGACTAACTAACAATTATTTAGTTTTTAAGAATTAACTGATATAAGTTTAATACTTAATTAAAGAATTATAGTAGCTTTTTTTCCTTTTAAATCTTCATTTTGCTTTAGATATATTAGATTTAAGATATAAATTATTACTTACTACATTGTTTAACCACCTCAATGGACATTTGTAATATAAGAAAAATGCTACTAAAGGCAAGATGGTAAGAGAAGAAACTGATTAAATTAAGAAGATTGGTTTATTCCTAGAAGACTGTATTTACTGTTCGCCACATATTATGGTATGGCCTAGATCTCAAATGTAGACATTAAATATTTAATTTAAAAAAAAAATGATGGCAAACATTAACAAGTATAGATGATGAATGTTTTTGATAAACATATCGTTACGTGATATTCTGGTGCAGGATAAAAAAAAGTGCTGGATGTATCGGTGCTGGATGTATTTGTGCTGGGCATTTTGGTTGTTTATTCATTGAATACAGGGTATATCAAACAAAATCTTAGAAAAAATTTTAATATTTTAACCCTATCCCACCAAACAAAATAATTTAGAACAATATTAAAAAGAACAAACAAACCCCCCAAAACGAGCTGGTTAAACAAATAAGAACGATTTTGAAAAATTCAATACTGCAAGTTAACAAGAAAAGAAAAAACATAATAATTGAATGCTTATTTTCTCTTCAATGCTTGTAAAAAAAAATGAATACAACATGAACATAACAACATGAACATAACAACATGAAGACACACACACACACTTTGTTTTATAACACTTTGAGACCACCCAAATCCCTTTTTTTGAAAAGAAATAAAAAATATATAGCATAACCAATAAGAATTGTTACAGAGTTATATTTGCCAAACTGGCAACATGAGAACAATCAATGAAAGCAGCTATAAAAATTGGCCAGAATCTTGAAACTGAAAGCTAATCTTTAGCCATAAATCCAGTTAATTCAGAAAACAGATTGCTAAAGGCCTTTATTAATTTAAACAGCTCGCAAGAGTTAGGGCTATAACTGAGATTGACAGCTTAACAAACTTGAAAATAAGTTCAATCTTGAAATAGAAAGACAATTCAAGAAATATCATAGATAAATGTGTTAAAAATAAATTGTCTTAAAATGTTGAAGTTAATAAAAAAATCTGTTTCATGTCCTTGAAATACATGGTTTAGTTGATAAATTAAGAAGCTTTAATTGTGAAATGTCAATATTCATTTTAAATTTTAAAAAAAAAAGATAATAATTCTCAATACATTATTATCTGTTAAATATTATATGAAGTCATAATTAAAATGCAAGTCATGATTTATATATGTTTAAATATGAGATAATATAGGCTCTCTATATATATATGGCCTACATAGAAATAAATATACATTATATATACAAGTACTATATAAGTGTGTAAAAAAAATGAAAGCAATAAGGGTTTAATTAAATAATTAACAGAATGTCAGGGTGATAAAAAAAAAAAAGAAAAAAAAAAAAGGAATCTAATCTACTAAATGGTAAGAAAAAGAAGAAAAATTAAATTGTATGTTATTTTAAATATACTTTTATTATTTAACTCTTTCTCTCCGCAATTATTTACCACATTCTGGTGGAATCAATGCTGGCATTGTCAGTTAGGAGAGAAAGAGTTAATGACACAAGGACATACAGTTAGTGTTTAGGTCTACTAAGTGAACAAATGCAGAATCTGTAGGGTCACATACAAAGTCATGTTTCAGAGGCAAAGGGTTAAAACTTAAAACAAAATAATTAAAAAAAAAAAAAAGGCTCTCAAATGGGCAAAGCCGGCACTTACTAAAATGTGTGTGTGTGTGCACTAGTGAGGAGGGAGACAGACCAATGCCTTCTTCAGCGGTAATGCCTCATGTCTCTGGTGAGGGCAACATAGAAATACAGGCTGCCCACGACCTGTCCTGCCCTCCACAAGAGATGGGCGTACGGCCCCAGACACGAGTGCAGAGGGGCGGCCAGAGATACAGGAGAGAGAACTGAAACTGGACAAGGAAAAGTTTGGGCAGGTTTAAAGATTTTGTTCACAAGGCTTGCTGTGTCTCTAAGTCACAATAGAAGTATCTTTAAACTTTGACCAATTCTGTGTCATTGTAAATATTTATCCAATGTTCTACGTGTTTCAGATTTTAAAGATAACCCTCACCCTAGTCCAAACCTCTCGCAAGACAACAAAAGGCAGGGTTGAACCTGGGACCATCCATACCAACAAACGCTACTCCAGAGCGCAAAACACACGACTAGAAGCCATCCATTATATTGTTCTATCAGACACAATTCTATCTAGCCAAACAATTTACTGAAACTGATGCTTGCTATATAAATATATATGTTCATAAATTAAAGTCTGAGATAATATGCTACCAAGACACAAGAGAAAGACAAATTGTCTTTGATTAAAAATCGTTTGACTGTCCATAAAAATATTATTTTGGAGGAGCTACTCTGTTCTTCTTTGGATGTCAAAAAGTAAAGTTCGCCTCTCAGACCTTGTGGTCTATAGGGCAGATGATGTAAAAGTCATCTGTTTCTGTGGCCTACGGTTAACAAGGGTGTCATGTGGCTAGCACAACGACCAACCGCCTTTACTTTTCCCTAACTAATGTCAGGTACTGAGCTGGGTGGACTCAGAGGTGCCTGAAGATCCTGAAATTAAAAATCCCAGACTTCACCAGCATTCGAACCTGGTCCCCGGTTCAGGAGCCAAGCGCTTTACCGCTCAACCACCTTCTTTGGATGTATTGAGGCGCTATCTTTAAAACAAAAAAGTAACAATCAGGAAATGTTAAAATTGCTTCATTCAAGTATTCGCAGTTTTTCATTAAATCTTTTAATTATTCATGAAGGCCAAGATTTTCAAAAGACACATCACTTAGAGACACAGCACTCAATTTTTTAAATCTGAAAAGAAACATAGCTATTAATATGGATTTGTGATTGCTGAAAAAGTGGATTAAAAAAAATTACAAACTAGTTTTGAAAGTATATATATATATAACAAAAGCTAATTGAGAATTAATCAAGAAACAGAAAGGAAAGTTAGACAGAAAAAAAAGAGAGATAGAAATAAGAGATAACATAGAAAAAAATGTTAACCATTACCAAATAAAGCTTGAAAAAAAAAAATTGAAGTTAATTTTTTTGTTGTTGACATTTTCTGTTTGTCTGCTCTGGGCTAGCTCTGTTAAGCCCAAACTCATTGTCTATGCGCTAGAAGAACAATGTCACTGTCTATACATGTACTCAAAAGATGAGCACAAGATCATCACAAGACAGGAAGGGGAGTGACATATTTCATTGCTTTCATGTCCTCTGATGTTTTCAAATCTTTATTTTGAAAAAAACAAAACACTACAAGATACATTGTGTGTCTATTTGAAAATCAAACCCTCGCTTCTGCCTCATTCCCTAGACATGTATCTGCTGACCACATGGAAGACAGCTGCTGGTTGACCATTGTGCTCTACCTGTTCCATGGTGTTAAGAGAAGACCATGACTTGAAGTGCTTAGGATACAACTTAGGGCTCAATGGAAAACAAATGTTTGCATTTTCCTTTTTATTCAAAGAAGATACACGATTCACATTTTTCTTGGGACATTCTAATAGCAGATCTTATAATGACCTTAACATGAGTTTAGTTTCGTAGTTATATGCTATCAGAGGTTGTTTAGTTTCGTACTTATATGCTATCAAGAGGGTTGGACATAGAATTAAACTAACTTAGAAAAACCAAACTTACTCCACATTTTAAAACTGGCCACTCCAAAAACAGTGGCCTATAACCTGGCAGAGTAAAATTAAATACCATCCACATTTTTTTTTGTAGCTGCCTCCCCAAAAAGAAGTTTTTGTTTACACTAAGGGTTACTATAGATGTCTATTCTGTGACTGCGTACAGGACACACTAAGGGTTACTATAGATGTCTATTCTGTGACTGTGTACAGGACACACAAGGGTTCCTACAGATGTCTATTCTGTGACTGTGTACAGGACACACAAGGGTTCCTACAGATGTCTATTCCGTGACTGTGTACAGGACACACAAGGGTTCCTACAGATGTCTATTCTGTGACAGTGTACAGGACACACAAGGGTTCCTATAGATGTCTATTCTGTGACTGTGTACAGGACACGCAAACAGAGTTACGTACGCTATGTATACACAGCGAGGCAACACGAGAGTATAAGGACATGGCCACACAAGTACAGGGGCAGGCACAGGAGTTGAAACAACTGGTTAACCAGCGGTCACTACACAGGTGACATAAAGACAATAGACACAACTGATGCTAAATCTAAATTTGGTTAGAAAATGTCATATAGTATGAAGAAAAGAACCCTCTAAAATGTGTTGTTTTGAGTTGGAAAATCTCATACTGAAGGTTTTACTCTGATATTTGTATATTTTTTTTTCATTTGCCTTAAAAAAATATAGAGATGTATATAGTTTAAAAAAAAATGTAGAGTTTCTCAATACTTTTGTATTCAGTACAGTACCGTGGGTACACCAATAATTTAATTATTAAGTAATTTCCATTTTATACAAATCTACAAAAGTCAATTATTGTTCATATTTTAGTTCAATTTACGTGGTTTTACTATTGCAGCCAAAACTAGCTTACCCAAATGTAACATTAACATACACAGTAATTGCCGTCTTCTAACAAAGCTAAAAAGTATGCTAGTAAATTTAATGTTGGTTCAGAGATAGAGTACAGTTTCAAAAAAGTTATTTAACGTCAAATACATTACCTTGGAAACAACAACAACACAAACCAGATTTGTTTTTTGTGTGCAATGTACCCAGATTAAGCAATACATTTTTTCTCATGTTAAAGATTTATATATAACCAACAAACCAACCCCAAACAATAACATGTATTGACCATTAATACTATTAATGTTAAAACTCAACAATTTGGTATTAACATATTATTACTCTCTTATTTCATTTAGAATGGTTCAAGTTGCCATCCATCATGTGATAGGATTAAAAGTAGAAACTTATTTTCCAAACTATAAAACACATGTATGTGGTGAATAAATAACATTTAAATAAAACATTAAAAAAAAAAACGTTTTAAATTGTGTCTGTGTTCATTACCAACCTATAAACTGAACGCCAAAGTATACAATTGACGTCATCAAACACATACGTATGATGTCACGATCTTGTGTGCTCAGCGTCATCCAGTACACAATAGACAGGCCTAAAGTTACAGAGAGAAAAAAAACGATACAATTTGATTGGCTAATATGTTGAAACAGTAAATGTATAGTTCATATATACAAGCTTGACTGCTGATCTGTAAAACACTCGACAGTAGACATTGTAGTCATAAGATCAAACATCTTCAAAAATTTTTCATTTAAATGATTTTTATGCTCATAAGCCATTTAGATACAATTGCTTCATAGTTGAAGAGTATTACATCCTAGCCTAAAACTGCGGCAGTAGGGCTGAGTCTCTCTAATGTTTCGCCCATCGGCTTCCATAGGAGGGAGGCGATATGTCCTCCTAAGTTGTCCCCTCTTCCACTTTGAGGGTAATGGCTTGTCTTGTGATGTTGGATGCAGGTTGCAAAAGGCATAGCCTATCAAACTCCAGCATCTCTGAAGGATATCTTCTATAATGGGCTTTTGTTTTGTTTTTTGCCACAGTTTCTCATTCTTGAGATCCTCTGGCCAGCAAATCACACGAATCGCTGTGAGGCGATCAATTCCCTGGATCCCAATGTGTTTCTACAGCTGATGGAAGAGTGCTTAAGCTTAACCAATGCAAGTTTTGACATCAGTATCTGTTCCTCCATGATTGTCCAGGAGACTGCCAAGGTATAAGAGGCTTTCCACCTCTTCCAGCATCTCACCTTAGGCTGTATCTTATCTTATTTTATATCATACAGACGTTACTTCGCAAAAAGAAGATGATTACGTCTTAGGCGTCATGCATTTAATCATGCATATTAACCACATGACCTAAATTCTGCCAAGTCACTCAGGCAACCCCTTCCATGCTCTAATAGCGCTAGGGAAGAAGTCTAATAGCGCTAGGGAAGAAGTCTAATAGCGCTAGGGAAGAAGTCTAATAGCGCTAGGGAAGAAGTCTAATAGCGCTAGGGAAGAAGGAGCATTTGTACAAATTTGTCCTAGCATATGGGACGAGGAATGTGTACAAATACTGTAAAAGGTGTGTTGTTGGATGCCTTTAAATAGCACAACCCTCTGTTTAAGGAAAGACCCATTCTTGTATTTCCTGCAGTGTATGAGAAAGAGGTGCCAGTCCAAACAACAGAATAAAGCTACATAGTAGCATTTAAGCTTTTCTCCTTTTGAAATGTTGTGCATTAAATTTCTAACAGCACTTTATATATAAAAATAAAAACAATTTAGAAGCTCCCTAACCCTAAATTCAACAATTTAATAGTATTTGTTTCACTGAACTAGATTTAAAACCTGGATCTAATGGTCAGATAAAACAAAAACTAAAAAACCAATAGAGTTTTCTATATAAATAATCCCCCCAAAAAAACAACAAAAAAATCACGAACAGGATGGAGTGAAGAAAAAAAAATCTTAAAAATGTGTTGAATATTTTTTTCTTGACAAAAAATAATTTTAAAAAATTAATAACAAAATTTAATTAGTTTTAACAATTTTAAATATTTCTAAGAGGGTTAGAAAAATATTTCTATAAGATACAAAAAACTATAAGTTTAAAAACATGTCACCTAGAAATAAACGAAACAATGAGCATGGTAGAGAGTGCAAGGAGATAAGAGGCTTTACAATTACATTTAGAAAGAGAGTCAGATGGAGAGAGAGAGAGAGAGAGAGAGAGAGAGAGAGAGAGAGAGAGAGAGAGAGGCTAAAAGAAGAGAGAGAAAACCAGCAGAATGTGTGAGACAGATAGAGTGAATCAGGGATAATATAAACATAAGATAGAGCGAGAAAGAAAGACAGAGACAAACTTTGCTAGATCTTCTATATAGGTCTACGGATGGACTACATTTAATAACAAAGGCAATAAGACTGACATTTCTAAAATCAAAAGTCCAAGCTCTTTCCTTCAACAAAAACATTTCCCGGAAGTAATTTCAAGAGACTTTTCCCGGCCCGGACTTTTGTAATCTTAGAGTGACCTACTTACTGACAAGAGCGCAGCCGTAGAGCCGGACTGGCAGTATGACGTCATCAGCCCCACTGACCTCCAAGGTCGTGTTTAAGATGTGGGAAGGTAACACCAATGCCTGGGGGAGAGACAACAAAAATGACACATGATTAAAACTGGCGATTGGAATATTCAAATCATTTTCTTCATTTGAAAATTAAACAAACTGAGATAAATAGGAAATAGTTGGTTGTGTGATAGTTGGTCCACATGAGCTCATCCAGGCGGAAATATAGGCAGACGAGACCAAGGGAAAATTGATGAATGTTTAACACAAGACATGCTATAACAAAATGTCCAGAGATTAAATAATGATGAGTGCAGTGTTTCACATGACTACCCAAACCCAGAAGCGATCTGCATATCTTGTCACATCGTATCTTATCTTATCTTAAATTATCTTATATAATACAGACGATACTTCAAAAAAGAAGATGACTACGTCCTACGCGTCATGCATTTAGTCATGCATATTAACCAATGACCTAAATTCTGCTAAGTCACTGGTTTTCCTGGCTAGCTCAGGCAACCCATTCCATGCTCTAAAAGCACTAGGGAAGAAGGAACATTTGTACAAATTTGTCCTAGCATATGGAACGAGGAATGTGCATTTATCTTTGTGTCTTTCAGAGTATTTTATTAAATTTTGTTTTTGTATTTGAAGATTATATGGTTCAGTGTTTTATGTATAATCGCTACTTTACTCTAAGTCTTCTATCCTGAAGGCTTTCTAAATTTAGTGATTTTACTAAAGGTGTTACTCTGGTTAAGTGTGAACATTCGTTTGTTATGAATCTCACTACTCTATTTTGTGTCTGTTCCAGTTTCTTTATGTTTTCTTGAGTTGAGGGGTCCCAAACAGAGGAGGCATATTCTATTACTGAATATTATTATAGATGGATTATCCAGTCACGTACGAACTGTTCTTGTTATGGTTGAGGTATCGCATGATCGTGAGTTGACATTCACAATTACATAATTATTGTATTCAGCAGTGTAACAAAATGGCCAAATAAATATTTAGAGTTAATATATGCATTAAATATCGAAAAAGAAGCACAAAGAAGGAGCATACAAAAGTTTAGAAAGCAAATGTTGCTGGAATCTTTTGCAAAAAAAAATAAATAAATAATAATAAAAGCAGTGAAATTATAAATTTGTGTCGTCGTAAGCACAAGATATTCAACATCCGTTATTAAATCTTATGCTAATAGCGTCTTTGTATGAACAAAACACGTCATTTATGTATTCAAGTCACGTTATCCAAGAAACACTTAAATCAAAACAACAAAGATGTGGACTTAAATCGAAATAGGCCTACAAAGAGGCTGCTCAGATAGAAGACAATCCTGACAGCATTTGTTTTCCCTCAAGGATATTAAATTCCCTTTCAACAAATGATCATGACGCTCTGAGAGCATACAACACTGTGTGTGTAGATACTTGAACAGGACTCTACAAGTTATCAAGAAAGCAGCTGACGACCTTGTGAGGTGGGCGGACAGAAGAATGGAGGATGAAGTGTTGGATTTGTACATTTAATTCCACATGCCCGAGAACATGGCAAAGAGTAAAACGAATCCTAAGAAAAAATGCAGATAATGTGATAATGTTATAAGAATACTACAGATACAGAATTTGAAAGATGTAAAATTTATTGACATGGGTGTATCTTGTAATTATTCTGTCTTGTAAGCAATCCAAGAATTTTGTAAACGAAGTCACTGCATATTATAGATATTAAAGAATAGGTTGACGCAAGGACACTTAGAAAATTTCATGGTGAAATCTGCCGATAATTACGCTCTACAAGTAATCCTTTGGACACAGTCACAAAAAATGTGCCAGCAGTTCGTTGATCGGGAATCTTAATCAGCCTTATATGTGAATATGAAGTATATGGTTTTAATAATATAGACCTAGATGGTAGCACGATTTTTTTCACGTCATAAAAGACTCAATTTCAAGTGTCATTTAGTAATTCCAAATAGTTAAAATCATGAACTGATTTGTTACATAGCTCACCATGCAGGCTACCTACTAGTAGAATTGCATTGGATGGCTGCCTGGTCATACGGTTTGCGCGCTGGACTGTCGTTCGGATTTATCGACGGTCGAAGGTTCAAACCCTACCCGCTAACATTCCCCGTCGTCCTGCGGGAGGTTTGGAATAGGAAGTAAACTATCTTCAACTCTGAAGGAACATCCGAAACATGTAAAACAAACAAAACAAACAAACATTATGTTAGGTAAACACAATATTCGTCACATTCTCAAACTAAGCAGACTGATTTTGAGGCTATGGCATGTAATTTGGGGGCCGGATAGCATAGACATGCCCGGGTCAATTTTGACACCCAGTCCGCCACTGCTGGTAGCGGATTGCCTCTGAAATTGACAGTTGGAGAGCTGTCACAAAATCTGCAGTACACGCATTTGATACCCAAACAGGCTTAGAAGACGGAAGGAAAACTTGAATAGACCACCGGCGGACAACAGCTTTGTCTGCATGAGATACGGAAAAATATGCAGGTCTTAACCGGGTTTGCGTAGTCATGTGAAAGTCAGCACTCATTCGTTTAGGTTCGGAATCAAAGACATTGCCATCATTATACAAAGTCAACAACAAACTCATTGACTTTAAAAAAAAAATAACAAGAACAACTATTATCCAGGCGCAACGTTTTCATTCATGACTAATTATGATGTTGGCTCAATTCAGATTGAGAAACTTTCGGCCAGAATGTATGTGTTGATATCAGGTGTTAATACAAGTAGGCCTAATAGTTATTAGATGCTTCGGTGATATCTGAATACTTGATAAGAAACAACACAATGTGTAAAGGACGGAACCTTGTGAGTGAGAAGTTTGTTTTTAAACAAGAAAAACTGAAATAAAAGTTACTTTCAATTGCCAACTAAAGGGCAGGTGGGTTTTAATTGAATACTATTTTTATGAATAAACTGATGGCGCAGGTAGGGGTGGCCATGCGTAACCTAACGGCACATGTGACCAACTCTTTAACGGACGGTCAAGCATGACGAGGTATTGGACATTTCAGAGAATGCACTGTCGTGACTACATTGCGTGAGGTTACACCGTGATCTGACCACGAAACCTTCTCGAAGGATCTGGCGATAGATTTCTGATGTTCATACTAGTCTTAAGAACTTTTGGAAAATCCGAAAAAAAGGGCAGAGAACTGAATTCTTCAGTTCAATACGTATTCAGAAGTCACGTGCTATTGAGGGTAAGAGATACAGCCGTGTTAAGAGCGTGTTTATGAGGTAACCATGAAGACGGGAAGTGAGTGGTATTGGCTTCACCTGTCCTTTAGTCTGTTATAACGTTGGGGCACCATGCACGATTTGTCAAACGTCTTTCTTCATTCCTCTGTCTTTTGCCTTAGTTAGAACCTCTTTCAATGTCAGGTCCGTCCATTCGTTTATTTTGTCTTCCCATCGCTTTCTCTGTCTTCCGCTTCTACTTTTTCCTGGTACTGTTCCCTGATGGGAATGTGTGTTCATGTCCCAATCTTCTCGTTAACATTCCTCATCAACCTTGACCTATCACTAAGTCTGTTGGATCGTTGGGGCACCATGCAAGATTTGGCGACCGTCTTTCTCCATTCCTCTCTGTCTTTTGCCTTAGTTAGAACCTCTTTCAATGGCAGGCCCGTCCATTCTTTTATCTTGTCCTCCCATCGCTTTCTCTGTTTGCTTCTTCTTCTTTTTCCTGGAACTGTTCCATGAAGGAAGGTCTTTGCCCGGAAGATCTTGTAATATGGCCATAGATTTTTAGCTTGCGTTTTGTTTTTCGATAGTCAGCAGGTCATCATAGGGTCCTATCTCTGCAGTAACCCTGTCTGTATTCTCTTGGTTTGTGATGCGGTCTTTGAATGTGATACCTAGGATCCTTCTGTAGCATCTCAATTCCATTGCTAGGATCCTCCTCTCTAGCTCTGCAGTCAGCGTCCAAGACTCACAAGCATATAAGAATGTGGCCATGATATGCTATTAGCTACGTGCTACGTTAGCTAAAAAATTGCTGATGAAACCACAAGGTGCTCTGGCGTAATTCAAGTGAAATAAAAAAAAAAGGAATGACGTAAAAGTTAAAGGGGAGACTAACAATTGATGTCAGACAGTAAAGACGTGTATTGAGTTATCTTGTTTAAATTCTTATTTGACTTGTATTTCTACATACGCCTGTTTTAAGTTGAAGCTGAGTACAGGGTCGGTCTTAGGCATAGGCAAACTAGGCAGCCTCCTAGGGCCTCCAATTGGTGGGGGTCTCGTAAACGACTCTATTACCATTGTTCTTTTTAGAGAAAAAACATTGAAACCTGTCCTCAAAGATTTGTAGGAGTACACTAGGTTCTCGATCAATTGCATAATTTTAGTTTTTCGCTGCTTATTTTCTATTTCATTTAAGGCCACCAAATTAACATCGCCTAGGGCCTCAAATTATCTAAGGCCGGCCCTGCAGAGTATATTAATAACTAACAGTTTTATTTAAGTTAGCTTTCAACAACATTTTGTAAGCGTATTTCATTAAAAATGTAGTATGTCTACAGTAGCTTAGTTGTAGTAGCTGTTACCGGCTGCAAACCGTCGGCCGAACATCAACAAGCAGAGTCTATACAGTAACATGCACCATAACGTCGTCTAGTGAAGCCCTTCGGCTGGGTTATTGCTTTACGAGTACCCACAGCTTCAGATAGGAGACATAACATTTGGGACTAAGATGGGGGGGAGGGAAGATTGTGAATATTGGATTTTGGGACTGAGTTATTTACTGCGAGGATGAGTCTAGGAGTAAAGCAGCGGTTCTCAACCTTTTAAGCTCGGCGACCCCAATTTTATAATCCCCCACTCTACCGCGACCTACCCCCCACGCACACACACACACAGCAATATAGAAGAATAGACAAACACAATCCATTTTTTCAATGGTTTTTGGTGACCCCTGGCAAATCGTCAATCGACCCCCAAGGGGGTCGCGACCCACAGGTTGAGAACCCCTAGAGTAAAGGAAAACTTTGAAAATAAATCAGCAACACAACGTGTTATTAAAATCTTGACATTCGTAAAAGTTGAACCAGAAAGTGCTATGAAACGAGATGTTCTTGAAAAGTTGAATCAGAAAGTGCTATGAAACGAGATGTTCTTGAAAAGTTGAATCAGAAAGTGCTATGAAACCAGATGTTCTTGAAAAGTTGAACCAGAAAGTGCTATGAAACGAGATGTTCTAGAAAAGTTGAACCAGAAAGTGCTATGAAACGAGATGTTCTTGAAAAGTTGAATCAGAAAGTGCTATGAAACAAGATGTTCTAGAAAAGTTGAATCAGAAAGTGCTATGAAACGAGATGTTCTAGAAAAGTTGAATCAGAAAGAGCTATGAAACGAGATGTTCTAGAAAAGTTGAATCAGAAAGTGCTATGAAACGAGATGTTCTAGAAAAGTTGAATCAGAAAGTTCTATGAAACGAGATGTTCTAGAAAAGTTGAATCAGAAAGTGCTATGAAACGAGATGTTCTAGAAAAGTTGAATCAGAAAGTGCTTTGAAACGAGATGTTCTAGAAAAGTTGAATCAGAAAGTGCTATGAAACGAGACGTTCTAGAAAAGTTGAATCAGAAAGTGCTATGAAACAAGACGTTCTAGAAAAGTTGAATCAGAAAGTGCTATGAAACGAGATGTTCTAGAAAAAGTTGAATCAGAAAGTGCTACGAAACGAGATGTTCTAGAAAAATTTGAATCAGAAAGTGCTACGAAACGAGATGTTCTAGAAAAAGTTGAATCAGAAAGTGCTATGAAACGAGATGTTCTAGAAAAGTTGAATCAGAAAGTGCTATGAAACGAGATGTTCTAGAAAAAGTTGAATCAGAAAGTGCTATGAAACGAGATGTTCTAGAAAAAGTTGAATCAGAAAGTGCTATGAAACGAGATGTTCTAGAAAAAGTTGAATCAGAAAGCGCTATGAAACAAGATGTTCTAGAAAAGTTGAATCAGAAAGTGCTATGAAACGAGATGTTCTAGAACTGAGTGTTCACTGTGTCCATCTGAGGGTGCAGCACCAGGGACTCATTTTGCACTTCCTCCCTTTCATGTCCCACCTTCCCCTTCTCCTGGTAAAATGGCGATGAAGAAAAATAAAACTTTAATGATACATTTTGATTGGTTAATCCTGCAAACTCCCAGAGGAGCATAGGGCCGCTACCACACCTCTCCACCAAACTCGGTTCTGAGCAGCTTTCTTCATCTGCGATATGCCGTCCCAGTACCCCCAGTTTCACCGATGACTGACCTCTTCCGTGTCTGCTTGGGTCTGTTTTTATTTCCTATTTCATTGCGGATTAAATCTAGTGTCTGCCTTGCAAGCTTCTATATGTAATGTGTTTACGTCACACTAACCTATTAAATTATTTCTATTGACTTATTGTATAACGGGAGACCATACTGTAAAGTTTACATTCTCGTAAAAGAAATAGATTTTCGCCTATGCAGTTAGATGTAGATCTTATAAACAAAGAAAAAAAATGTGTGTTGAAAGTAGATTTACATGCTTGACTAACACCATGGCAGTATGTATTGTCTCGCCTGACCACTCAAGACACACAAACACTATCGCTTGGTTGTCTTGTAATGACCGACTACACGTAGTCTCGACTAGCCTTACACTGACCAGTTTGTTCGAATCAGTCAGAGACATAAATTATTTACTTTTTAGGACAGAGAGGGCTTAAATGAAAATGTTACTTTTTTCTCGAGTTGGTTATCCTAATGCTTTTAGATCTCTCTCTCTCTCTCTCTCTCAAAACCGTTTAACCAATCTTGATAAAACTTGGCAGAAATGTTCCTTGGGTACTAACTTAGACCGTAGTGTATGTATTGTAGCCCTAAAAAAAACGTAAGACCCTCAAAAAAAAAGTTGTCCGACTCTATTTCAGCTATATAATTTATGGATCTAGGCCATGTCTACAATGTTGACATGAGAAAAGATCAAAAGGATTTAGATCTAGATCTAATTTTAAGAAATACACTTTGCGCAGATAGTTTTTTACTTTGACACATGAAAATACAAAGGAAGGTCCATTGGTTTCATTATATAATAAAATTAACCTTCAAATTTGTGCTTCAAAACCATTTTTTACATAAATTAGTTCCTTATATCTGTGACTACAGATTTCCTGATGAACATTCTTTCATTAGACAATACCATGCCTAGGTCTAAAACTCTAATATGATAAAACGTCTCTTCGCACATATAGTTTTATACTTTAACACATGAACATACTAATTATAGTCCATTCATTTCATATTTTGATCAAATAAACATTCAAATTTGGTTTTCTAAAGCATTTTTAATAGACTACATTCGTTTACGAAATCTGCGAAGCCGAGTTGAGATAGGCCTAGATTCATTCATGAATCGCGTACTAAAAATTATTTCGTTTAATTGTTCACTTTATAATCCCATTCATTTAACAAAGCTATCGCTCTTTTCGTTTTTAATAGATAAGAATGTATTGGCTTCGGGTAAACCCATTTTCGCAAAACTAATTTCATTTTCGTAGCGAAAAAGAAAAAAATTAAAAGGATCATTAGCTAAGTTTAACATACATCTAAATCCAACCCACTAGATTAGTAAACACAAACTTACATCCGCAGGCCGCGGGTAATGTCAGGCTAGTATATATATATATATATATATATAACTGTACCATAGCTCTGGACTAGGCCGTCACTAACAGCTACTGTAAGAATGAAGCGATACGATTGGTTAAATGTAGTTTCTCTTTCAGTATTGTTGAGGGAAGTGACGTTTAACTGACCTAAAAACAAAATCTCAAAGAACCCCGTTTTTTTTTAGATGTCAAGAATTTACTGACTAAATTATTAAATATAAATGTTTCTTAGCATTTAAATACAAAATGGTAAAATGTTTACTATTACAACTTTTTACGCAAAATTTAAATATGTCCATAACTCAAATTTGAAAAAAAAACATCAGAGTTTCCTTTTAAGCTAATACTTAAACATTAAACTGTAATTGAGTCTGTATATCTCCCCAACGCAAAACTAACATTAACACAAATTATAACACCTTATTCATAGTACTTCCCTTCTCCTGGTCTAAACATAAGGTCTAGGAAACTTTTCTTGCAAAGCCAAACATTATTTTGTTTACGTATCTTTTGTTCTTTTGCTTTGAACGTCTCAAGGGACGTAATATCAGGATTCCAGTTTTTAAGTAATCCTACCCCCAAATACTGATAATCAACACGCGACATAAACTCAAATGTCGCAAAGAGAAAACATTGCTGACCCCACCTCCCTTTTTATTTTTTTAAAAGCAAGCTCACTTACACCTCCGTGGACATTCTACCTGATAGCAAATAGAATTTCACTCTATCACGAAACAACCCGGGATGCCAAATACCAGGCCGTAATAAAGTCTCTAAATATAGTTTCTACGAGGAAAAATGAAAAATCGATTTTTTTTTAGATGAAGTATGGTATCGAGTGCTACAGAACATTTTAGACCAGGAAAAATGTTAGCAACCCTGAAGTATAATACAGTCTGGTGTACAGAGTGATTACCCACTGTCACAAAATGGTCTGAAGTACAGACGTGATTACAAACTGCTATAATCTAGTCTAAAGTGCAGACGTGATTACAAACTGCTATAATCTAGTCTAAAGTACAGACAGAATTACCCACTGCTATAATCTAGTCTAAAGTACAGACGTGATTACCCACTGCTATAATCTAGTCTAAAGTGCCGACGTGATTACCCACTGCTATAATCTAGTCTAAAGTACAGACGTGATTACCCACTGCTATAATCTAGTCCAAAGTACAGACGTGATTACCCACTGCTATAATCTAGTCCAAAGTATAGACGTGATTACCCACTGCTATAATCTAGCCTAAAGTACAGACGTGATTACCCACTGCTACAAAATAGTCTAAAGTACAGACGTGATTACCCACTGCTATAATCTAGTCTAAAGTACAGACGTGATTACCCACTGCTATAATCTAGTCCAAAGTACAGACGTGATTACCCACTGCTATAATCTAGTCTAAAGTACAGACGTGATTACCCACTGCTATAATCTAGTCCAAAGTACAGACGTGATTACCCACTGCTATAATCTAGTCCAAAGTATAGACGTGATTACCCACTGCTATAATCTAGCCTAAAGTACAGACGTGATTACCCACTGCTACAAAATAGTCTAAAGTACAGACCTGATTACCCACTGCTATAATCTAGTCTAAAGTACAGACGTGATTACCCACTGCTATAATCTAGTCTAAAGTACAGACGTGATTACCCACTGCTATAATCTAGTCTAAAGTACAGACGTGATTACCCACTGCTACAAAATGGTCTAAAGCACAGACATGATTACCCACTGCCATAATCTAGTCTTACGTACAGACGTGATTACCCACTGCTATAATCTAGTCTAAAGTACAGACATGATTACCCACTGCTATAATCTAGTCCAAAGTACAGACGTGATTACCCACTGCTATAATCTAGTTTAAAGTACAGACGTGATTACCCACTGCTACAAAATGGTCTAAAGTACAGACGTGATTACCCACTGCTACAAAATGGTCTAAAGTACAGACGTGATTACAAACTGCTAAAAAACGGGTCTAAGATACAGACGTAATAAGCCACTGCCACAAAAAGGTCTTAAGTATATTTGATTACCCAATGCTACAAAAGAAATGGTCAATGCATTATAAATGTCTATGTGTGTGTTCGCGTGTTTGTGTGAACCTGAGTTTATTGGAACAAGAAGTATAACAAATTATTCACTGACCTGTATTATAGATTACAGAGAGTTTATTTAAGAAGGTTGGAATCGGGTAAAGGGAGCCTACACTGCGGGGATTCTGGGAGATAAGGTGATCATGTCTCTTGCTTCTTAAAGCCCAGGATGCCGCCGCACTCTGTATTCGCAAGATAGCGAACAGGTATTTGAGACGCCAAATTAGAAGTTCTGATGGAACAAGATTGATGCATAGAGACGCACAACCCAATGCGATAGACGTCTAATGGGACACAACTATGGCAAAAACAAAAATCTACAGTTACCTATTTTTTTTTATTACTATTTAATGATTTAAAAAGTTTTACAATTACATCTTCTGGTCTTATGAACTAATAGACGTTACTTCGGGATGTTCCTTTACATTTGAAGATAATCTACTTCCTAGCCCGAGCTTCCCACAGGACGGGCAGGGTTTGAACCCGAGACTATAGATACGAACGAACGACAGTCCAGCACGCATACCGCACAACCAACCAGACAGCTATTATGTTCCCTTAATTCAGTGTTTCCCAAACTGTGTTCTGAGGAACCCTAGTGTTTCCCGAGGCCTGAATAGGTGTTCCACAAATTACTGCAATAATTAACTAGTAGGCCAACCGTAAATTAAAATCTCTTAAAAAATATGCAAAGTGTTCCGCTAAATACTCAGAATGAGCGAAGTGCTGCCTGGTCGTGAGGTTTGCGCGCTGGACTGTCGTTCGGATTTATCGACGGTCGAGGGTACAAACCCTGCCCTCTCCCATCCCCCGTCGTCCTGCGGGAGGTTTGGACTAGGAAGTAAACTATCTTAAACTCTGAAGGAACATCCGAAACATGTTAAACATTTTACAAACATTTTAAGGAAAAAAGATTGGGTGGTATATTGTCTTCAGTTAGACAGGCTGTAACAGACAGGCTACTGTATTGACTAGTAACAATACCGTGGTGTGTCAACTGAACTTAGTCACCTGTACAAATGAATCTCTGTTGGTGACTGGACATTGTTTAAGAGCACGATGCGGAAGACGCGGGTTTGAACCATGAAAACAAAGTTGGCAGCGTAATTAAAATTTATATTGCCAATTACATTTTGATTTACTTTTCATTTCTTTGCATATTGATTATAAGTGTGTGGTTTTTATTTATATTTCAGACTTGTGCTTTGTGTCTTAAACAAATACAACTGTTAAATTGTGACAATTAAAATGGTTTAATTGCATAGTGAGTTTCCACAGTGAGTTCAGCCGTCAACAAAGATCTACCTGTTGCTGTCCTTAGATAAGGGAGAAAACTCCTCTGAACCAGGACACACTGTTGTCGATGACTTCCCCGGACAACTAGTTTTATCTGAAGCTCTTACTAAAACATTTGGTTGTTGTCCTTTTGGTGTTTTCCGATAATAAAATCTAAGGTGGGTTTTTTGTTCTCTAGAAAGTAGAGCTAAAAGACTTGTCTATCTAATATCTAGTTTATTTTTTGTCGGAGTCGACTTTCTGTGTTTCTAAAAGCGACCAGAGCTAATGCAAGACTAAGCTGGTAAAAGGGCGAGATGGAGGTAACCGTGTACTTTAGTGTCCCAGGGTTACGCAAAATTGTGACGGAAAGAAAGAACAAAAAAAAAAAAAAAATCAAAAAGGAAAAATAAGCGAGAGATTAAGAAAGAGAGAGAGAGTTAGGGAGAAGTAGAGAGTTTGAGAGAGAGTAAGTTGAGAGAGAGTTAGAGAGAGAAAAAAGAAAGAGAATTAGAGGGAGAGAGAAAGTTATAGATAGAATTAAAGAGAGACAGAGGAGAGAGTTGAAAGAGATGAACATTAAGCAATACAAACAGCTGAGAATACAAGTGAAAGTGGAAGATTAAGACTGTTTGTAAAATGTTTGACATGTTTTGGATGTTCCTTTATATTTCAAGATAATTTCATCCTAGCCCAAACTTTCCGCAGGACGATGGGGGGGGGGGGTGGCAGCGGAGAAGGTTCGAACCCGGGACCATCCAGAACACCAAACGACAGTCGAGAGCGCATACCACACATCCAGCAAGAACAGATGGTTTCAGATTACAAATGTTATTTATATTTCAAGAATATGCAAATAAAAGAAACCATAATTTAGTTTATCGAAATAGGAACCTACCGTCTTCCCAATATTTATAGTACACTGCGGCAATATGTCTAGCGCAACTAACTAGACTGCATTACCAATAAAATCATTCATTATAGCATTTGCACTGCACTGCACAATTAAAGTTCAGGACATGGATATGAAGGTGTGCAACTGAAGGTTGAAATTCAAACATTACGTCACAAACAAGAACCACAATCACAATCGCTTTATTTGCTCTCTCTTCGATCTAGTGCTGATTGATGACGAGACCAGAGTTCTTATAATGATGCATCGAAGTATTATAGATACTCTAAGACAGGTCAAACTATCTAACTTTATCCGGTTATAAACAGTTCGATCAAGGCTTTGATCTAAATAAATCCAGATACTGAGGAATGCGAAAACTTTTATTTTTAGCACCCATGGACTTAATGAGCTATTTTTAGCGCTACCACAAGACGTTACCATGACAACAGTCACACAACAACTTCCGTTGTTAATAACAACGAATAATGCGTGCTATTACTTGACATAGTGATATAGGTTCTTCGACATGACGATGTCGGTATGGATATAGTGATATATATATTTATGTATATTGCTTACCCACAAGCCGTAGAAGGTAAACATGATTGCTATTAGCAGCTGCCATATTCTCAGGCCGTAGGGAAGTCGAATGTACAGCTGATCGCTGTGACCTAAAATCTGACTTAACTGAAAGAAAGAAAACACTTTGTTAACAATATTTAAAAAAAGAGATCATTTTAAAGTCAAATACATTTATTTTGCTTATAACTTTGAGTGGAAGACCAGAACAAAGTTGGAGAATGTGAATGTAGGCCTTATAGTTGACTCTCATAAATTGTTTACCTCACAGATTGCTAGAGATCAGCTTCTTTAATTTCATTCCACGCTTCCCCATTCAAATCGCACGGTTAAATTAAGTAAAACATGTATTTCCATTTCATTTATATTTCTGAACAAGTCTAAACATACACTCCTAAAATATCATAAAATTACATTTCACCAATCCTGATATTTATGACCTGACCAAGAGATGAATGCCTCTAATGGAAATTATTGTACCGTTAAGATCTGTGCTTCCCCCTGAGAGTCTGTGGTTAACGTCCCTTGAGGAAAGTCTATCAAATTGAAATAGTTAAGTCCAGATCTCCAATTGAAGTAACTCAGACCAGATGGTATGTAGATGGATGTCTTCAAATTGTACTAGTTAAGTCCAGGTCTCTAATTGAAGTAACTCAGTACAGATGGTAAGTAGATGGATGTGTAGCCACGTTAAAAGCTACGGCCCTGAAGAGATTCTGTACTAGTTGCTTTTAGTTTTCGCATCATTAGAGAATTACATCGATACTCAGTTCTGTTACTGAGTTGAGATTTGAATAACACTATTTAAAAAATATTATAAAATTTTTCTCTATACTATATTAGAGTAAAAAAATTATATATATTCACACAAATTATCATTCTTTTTAACATTAGTATTATTATGGACCATTTAAAAACTGTCGTTTGGTCAAGGGTAGGTTTTTTTTTCCCAATACGCTGCCTAATAGCTGATGCGAGGTTATTAACTATTGAATTGTTATGTCAGATTTGAGACCGCCCCTGCCGCATACTGAAGTCCGAGTGGAAACAGTCGTAAAATGAAAACGATTAGGAGTTGCTGCAGAGCTCCCTCAATTTTGTCAACAATCCAGAGGCGTAGTTCCTCAAGGAGACGTTTCAATAACGGCGAGTCCCATGCATGGTCAGCCTGGTTTAGGGAAGGGAAATGGCGGATGTTCCTGGTGTGATCGGCCTTTGGCGGCAGAGTCTCTAGCCGAGTCCGGAGCGTCCGAAATACTGGAAACGACAGTAAGAACACAAGCACTAGTACGGACCTCTTCCAGACAGAAGACTGTTCAATTAGGCCGGTGAGAGTGAGCTCTGTTGGCTTTTGGTGGCCTTTAGAGTTAAGACCCTTGAAGCACAAGTCTACCTGACAGTCTCAACTGGGTGTGAACCCGAATAAGTAATATATTGTCAAGTAATTTGAAATACATGACTAAATAAAAGGGATAATTCTATTCATACTTAAAACATTTAATGCAGTAGTCTACACACCTAATAAGAATAATAGAACCTGGCACATACAAAAAGTTAATCCAGAAAATGTCCAACATAAATGGACTCTTTAGATCGCGGAGAAAGGAAACAATCCTTTCTAGTAACTTTTATTTTTTTATACAAGTAAAGTCAAGTTGTTCAGTATATTCAAGTGTGTGTGTGTGTGTGTTTAGTATGTGTGTTTGTGTAAGTGTGAGAGGATAGTGTTTGAGTTTTGAATTTAGGCACATCGGCACAATTTAGGCAATGTCGTGCCCGTACTCCTTTAAGGATCACTCTCCAAGGGCTAACTTCTATATAGTTAAATCATTAAAAACAAGGTCTATTCACAGTTAAAATAGTAAAGGTGGTAAAAATTTAATAATTTGGTAAAAATCTTAGGTAAATATTATATGTTCACAATTCAAAAATCAGATCTTCGTACAGAGCCCCACCTCCAGGACAAAGCCCAGTACCTTCCCAGGGTCGACATTGTCGGATAGTGTTTTCAAGGTGTGTGTTCTAAAAAACTTCTCCCTGACATCCTGGTATCTGGGGCAATCAATGAGGATATGCTCCACGGCGTGGCGAGAGTCACAGTACTCACAAAGTGGGGGCTCCACTCTCTTCAGATAGTGTTTGAAAGTCTTAGTTGGTGCCGCGGAGGATTTTCCTTACAGAGTTGTAACCAGGTCCTGGACATCGCCTACTTCTCAGCATACAAAACGTTCTCAGTAAATGTCTGCATGTTACATTCTTAACAAAAGTGGAAAAGAAATTTTCAATTTTAACATAGATTCGAACTTGGAAGCACTTGGTTTGAAACTTCGAAAACTAGCTGTAAAACACATCGTTTAGTGTGTGTGTGGGGGGTGTCTCTCCTTTTGTTTCTTCATCTGGTTGTTAACGGTAACACCACACTTTTCTCTTCTAAACCTGCTATATCTTCAGTGTTGACTACTGTCAGACCTTCAGCATCATTGTAGTCCAAGCTGAAGTCAACTGATCAATCTTGACGGCCAATACCCCACATTAAAATCGTAAGTCAACGCCACAAAACGCAACCACCGTAAGACAAATCCACACATCTGTTAATCAGATAAGCTTTGAACAAAAGAAATACTTCTCCACACAGTCAAACCGAAATCTTTGAATTTCATTCACACATTGAATATTTGTTTTTACTTCAATCCCTTTGTAAACCGACTGCCTTTCAATCTGGTCCGTTCCAATGACTCGTATCCTCAAATGACTCGTATCCTCAAATAACTCGTATCCTCAAATAACTCGTATCCTCAAATGACTCATATCCTCAAATGACTCGTATCCTCAAATGACTCGTATCCTCAAATGACTCGTATCCTCCAATAACTCGTATCCTCAAATGACTCGTATCCTCAAATGACTCGTATCCTCAAATGACTCGTATTCTCAAATGACTCGTATTCTCAAATGACTCGTATCCTCAAATGACTCATATCCTCAAATGACTCGTATCCTCAAATGACTCGTATCCTCAAATGACCCGTATCCTCCATACATTTAGTGCGTTTTCATTGTTAGCTCGCACAGTGCCTAGGCCCTAGATCAGTGGTTCTCAACCTTTTAGGCTCGGCGACCCCTTTTTACAACCCCCCAATCTTCCGCGACCCCCACCCTTTCCGTATACACACACAGCAATAGAAGAATGGACAAAAACAATTCATTTTTTCGATGGTCTTAGGCGACCCCTGGCAAATCGTCAATCGACCCCCAAAGGGGTCGCGACCCACAGCTTGAGAGCCCCTGCCCTAGATCATAATATCTTATGTGAGAAGGGAGACAATTGAATGTAGCTAACCCAAGAGTTATACACACAAACAATAGGGGAAATTACCTGGATTAAAATCACACCTGCAAGGCACAAGCTGACCTGGTTATTTCATGATATTAAAATTGAGTGCAGTGTGTATTTCTAGTTCGATCTGATCTCAGTAATAGACTCAATTTTCGTCTATTTTTAAAAAGTCAAATATCTTTCCATTGTGCTCTCAACTAAGCTGATTAAAATGATTCACTCTCTCCCTCCTAACTGACGATACAAACGTTGATTCCAACAGAATGTGGTTAAAATTTACGGAGAGAAAGAGTTAATATGACTAAGTATTTACGTCGTTGACCTCAATGTCTCCCTTCATTTATTACAATCTAGGAGTCTGAAAAATAAAAACCCAGACTTTTTTCATTATGTACTACACTTTAAAACAAATAAATCAAAGTTAGGTTTCACTTCTTTAGAATTTTGTTGATTGCTTCTTTGAACGACTCTACAGACTATTGTTGAACCAGACCGAAACACAATGTCCCTATCAAGACGGACAGACCTGGCAATGATATATGCAGGACTTAATGACTTCCCTTGCATTGTGCAGACGACAGGAAATGAGACTTTCTGAACGTGTCTGATACTTAGATTTGCACACGAGATAGATCTAGTCTATGGCCTGCCTGAAATTTGTCGTTTTCTTTCAAAGTAATAAATTATTTTAAACAGAAATTCAATGTGAGATTCATTGTAAGCGGTTTCGCAAAAAGAGACACACTTTTAGGGTCCCCACGGGGATAGCCAAATTTGTTTTTTTTTTTTGACCCAGTATTTCGTTTTTCGTTGCTAGTGACGTTGACAGCATAAGATCAAAAATGGATTTTTAAAATCAGATTTCACCTTTCATCCTTGTGCTCGAAAAAAAAAAAAGCAAACACTAATTCAGCTATTACGAAGTAACGACCCATATTTTTAGCAACCTCTGAAAGGGGAAAAACAGCTATTACTTTTATGTGGTCTGTTCGTCCGTCCGTCTGTCACGTTAAGATCTTAAAAAAAAAATATAAAAAAATCCTATTTCATTATATTTTTCTGCTTACACAAATCAAATGCAACGGAATTTTGTTTTTATCTTCTGACAAGGAACGTTAAAAAAAGAGAAATTAACGCAAGCCGTCTTTTAAAAAAATGACATTTTAAAAACTATTTACTAATAATAGTACAGAGTTAAAGAGTAATAGCTAATCTGAAAATGGTACATCAAATATTCACACTGAAAGTTTTGTTATTTCCTATACATAATGTTGTACAAAATATATTTTACAATTGTTATTTCATTTTTATTTGTATATATATATTATAAGTAACGTTTTTTTTTGGTTTAAAACAGGTAGAATGCATTCGGAATTTTATAATAAGCACGTTTTAAAAACAAGATTTTATAAGCAATGTTTAGTGTTATTCATTATTAGTGCAATGCTAACATTATGAGAAAGAACTTTCGGAATTTCAACAAAACGGAAGGAATTTTTTTCCAGAGACCAGGAAGTACAACTGTGTTTTCAAACTGGATTCTAAAAAAACTACTGTGTTTTCAAACTCGATTCTAATAAAACTACTGTGTTTTCAAACTCGATTCTAATACAACTACTGTGTTTTCAAACTCGATTCTAATAAAACTACTGTGTTTTCAAACTCGATTCTAATACAACTACTGTGTTTTCAAACTCGATTCTAATAAAACTACTGTGTTTTCAAACTCGATTCTAATACAACTACTGTGTTTTCAAACTCGATTCTAAAAAAACTACTGTGTTTTCAAACTCGATTCTAATAAAACTACTGTGTTTTCAAACTCGATTCTAATAAAATAACTGTGTTTTCAAACTCGATTCTAATAAAACTACTGTGTTTTCAAACTCGATTCTAATAAAACTACTATGTTTTCAAACTCGATTCTAATAAAACTACTGTTTTCAAACTCGATTCTAATAAAACTACTGTGTTTTCAAACTCGATTCTAATAAAACTACTATGTTTTCAAACTCGATTCTAAAAAACAACAACTGTGTTTTCAAACTCGATTCTAATAAAACTACTGTCCTTCAAACTCGATTCTAATAAAACTACTGTGTTTTCAAACTCGATTCTAATAAAACTACTGTGTTTTCGAACTCGATTCTAATAAAACTACTATGTTTTAAAACACGATTCTAAAAAAACTACTATGTTTTCAAACTCGATTCTAAAAAAAACTACTATGTTTTCAAACTCGATTCTAAAAAAAACTACTCTACTGTGTTTTCAAACTCGATTCTAAAAAAACTACTGTGTTTTCAAACTTGATTCTAAAAATGTGACTGAAGGTACAGACAATGTGCATTCTTAGCCTTTATCAATGACTAATTGATAATGCGAATTCGGAAAATAAGCCCAAAGAATCATTTCACGATTTTTTTTTTCACTAGGAAACAAACTGAACAACCTATAATGGACAATAAGACTTCAGGAAGTTTGGCAAGAAATGTAAATGTTTTACATGCCAAAAGAGTGATTACATAGAAGCGTTCGGTATTTGTTTCCCTTGAAAACAACTGAGCGATTTATTACTGATGAGACTTTTGGATTTCTCAAAATGAACAACCTATTATCCATAAGTAGATTTCTGAATTATACTACATTTAATTTTCTTGCCTAAAGCTATATCGTATTTATTTCTTATGACTGTTCCATATTTGTTTAACGTAAACGTGACAGACGGACGGACAAACTACACAACAAGCCAAATATAAAAATTAAAAAAAAAAATCTAAAGAGGAAGAACACCGCCAGAAAACAATATATATCACTTTATTTCCCTTATTCGATATGAAACAAAATAATTAATTACCAATAATTAATGGACTAATAGTGTTGTTGTTTTTTTATTGATTCATGTTTTGTTAGGTACAATAAATAATTGTTTAAAGTTTTGAAGTATAAACTTGACCCGAGAATGCACGAAGGAGAAACAGCGTTAACAATTATCTAAGGGGATAATTTAGCCATTTTTTCTCTTGTTGGTATCAAACAAAATAATTAATTACCAGTAATTAATTAACCAATTGGTAATTTTAAAAATTTTATTGATTTATGTCTTGTCTTTTGCCAATGAATAATTGTGCGAAGTTTCAACTTGATCCTAGAATGGGTGCGATAGAAATAAGGTGTACACACTTTCTAACAAAACAGACAGACAAAGTTGATATAAGCTTTGTAAAAATATATACCCTGAGGAGGGCCGTTAAAAAAAACATTCCCTGCATATAGGTCTGAATCGGAAGTGTGACAGATTTCCCAGCAGCACACGAACATTCCGTGCCCTTAACCCTTAAAACGCGTGTGGTAGTTTAGCCTCTAAACATCAGAATTGTAATTCCATTTTTGAATGCACTCCTTCTAAAACAGCTCAGCATTTTAAGGGTTAATGAATCTGTCAACACCAGCGCCAAAACATGCCCTTTGACCCAAAAGCGGTCACCAGACGACCGCCTACGTGTGTGCAATCTGTCTTCAAAATGGCAAGTCACATAAGCAAGGGAAAATAACTCGTGGCAGCCAAGGGCAGTAATCACATGTTTTGTCTTTCTATTCAAAATAAGTCTCTGTATCAGACCCGAGCGGATTACACAACGCGAACAACTAAACCTTTCAGCATCCGAGCCGAATGTATCGATCTCTTCAGGGAGTGCACGGAAGGTGGGTTCTCTTTCTGAAACAGTTCAGATCTGCAAAGTACCGGATACGTCTTGTTCTTATCGTCTTATCTTGTGCAGTAAAGACGTTCCTTTAAAGAGAACATAAGCCCGCCCTACACACATCCATGTGTTTCTCTGGTCACACATGCTACCTCGATATTTAAGCTGTAAGTCATTAGTTTTCCAGGAGGATTGCGGGTCATCCATTTCATACTTATATCTTGATGGTAACGGTGTTACCGATTACTACTGTAAAAAAAAAAAATACCCTTTCGGACCTTGTGGTCTATAGGGCAGATGATGTAAAGGGTCATCTGTTTCTGTGGCCCACGGTTAACGAGGGTGTCATGTGGCCAGCACAACGACCAAACGCCTTTGTTTTTCCCTAACTCATGTCATGTGCCCATTAGGGCTGGGTGTACTCAGGGGCGCCCAAGGATCCCGAGATTAAAATCCCAGTCTTCACTGATATTTGAAACCCAGGACTTTGGATCTGAAATCTAAAGCTTTATGATATGTTAATTGCAACATGTTTACTAATGTAGTTATAATTTATTTATAGATTTTATTTACATTTTAAAATTAGGATGTGTTCTTATATTGGTCATGGACTGTTTTGTGCTTATGTATTATTGTTAATTTATATTACTTTTAATATTTTCTTTCTGGTCCAATCGTACTTGCGAGAGTTCAAAATTATATTTAATATGTACGTTTAGAAGGCGTTTAAATTGTAGAGCATAGCATATGAACACTTTAAAAAAAAATCAGTGACGTCAACATCAATAGCAAGATTTACCTCCCATGATTCTATTTTCGTCAAGAAAAAAAAATTCATGGTTTCAGTTTTTTTTTTTTTTTTTTGTTCAAACTTCCATTAAGTGTAAAAACAGATTTTTCAGCAACAGGGAGCAATTAAACAACAAGATTATCGATCAACATTTTAAATCTGCTTCTCTGCCAATTTGGGTAAAAAAATGAACATGAAATCACAGATCTAATAACACTTTCATATGAGCGTGAAAAATCGACTCTAGTCTGGGAGCCAAAAATAGCCGAAAAGTTATTTTTGTTATCAAAACTGCTTCGCGTAGGAAAATATATAATTTAGGAATTTATAGATCAATTTAGGAGAGACAGAGACTTCAAATAAAAATAGGTTTAAAAAAAGAAACACTGCAACGAAACTGGAAATATTGGAAAGAAAAGCACAATGGTGAAGAGAAAGTCCCGGATGAAAAGATGTAAATTACTATTTAGGCAATACAAGACTCCTTATAATAAGATGTATCATTTTCGTCTTTAAGAGAGTAAGGGAACACGACAATAATTATGGGCCTTGACATAACTCTTGAACACGAGACGTCGTGGAAAAAAAACACGACATTTCTAATAAACAGCTTTGACAACGAGGTTCCTGCATGTAAGCCACGCCCCTTTAAAACGTCAAGTAATTCGTCATTTCCTGAATACACGAACATGCTAGGAGACCAATCAGCATTAAAAATGGCGTCATATTAAGACAGCAATGCTCAAACTACGGACAGTGGGCCACATCCGGTACGTAATGTCATGTTGTCCAGTCCCTCGAAACCGTTGTCCGCTATACAAATTAAAACCTGAGTCTTGGGTCAATTAAACATGTTCTGGGGATGGGAAAAAAAAGGGAAAATGTGTAGAAAAATAAATAGCTTCTCCACTAACACATTGACGCAGAAGTTGAACTAACAAGAAAAATTTGATTTAGCCCAAAAATTGAATTAGAAGAATCTTTTTTTTTAGTTCAAATCGTAGATTAATTAATTTTGTTTATTAAAAATGTAATTAACAACTATTTAGTAACAATCGGCTGTTATGGGCTAATATCATCTGACTTCACTTCTGACTAATTATTACTTCTCATTAGCCACAGAACATTACAAAATAGAAATATACTTAATAACTAGTTACACTTGTATACAATGGCACTTTATTTATCACGTGGAAATCCGTCCAGTCTTCCTAATAGTAGCTTTTTCTAACTACTATTCAACAACTATTCAAAACAGCCTACTTCTAGATGGACGCCATGTTGGTCTCTTGTTCGCCTAAGTCTACTACGTCATTAAGTCTGTCTTACTACGTCACTACTTTTACCGTCGCTAAAACAATACACAATATATTTGTCTAACAAAACGAACCTACTCTCTAAACTAGTACATTACACGGCATTTGAAGAGGGATTGATAAGATGGTGGTAGAAGCTATGGAGCCTATATCTACACTTAAACGCAACAGCATTGTAAATGTTAAACATTTTCTGTCAAAGGCATCTATGCAATATTAGGAATGGGATTTCTCTGAATTATTTTCAGAGAGTCACGCGGTGGTGTTAAATTCTGTGCGTTTATAGTGGGAATCTGATAAGCGTGTTAGGTTTAGTGATTTTGAATAATTCATTTATTGACTGCAAGAACATCACGTACAACCCTTTTATAAACGTATAATAGATAATAGTCTTTATTGGAAATATAATTGAGATCTATTGTAGATCTAAATCTTAAGTTAGGCCTATGTAGATAAGAGAATTAGGATAACCAACTCTAGAAAAAAATAAAATTAATCCACACCTTCCCTAACCCAAAAAAGTAAATAGACTGTGTGTCCGACTGATTTGAACTACCTGGTCAGATAGACGTACACATGTAGGCCTAGTGGACTGTAGTTTCATAACAAGGCAAACTGAGTTCCTCGCACGTTATGCAATAGTGTTTGCTGTATGTTGACTGGTCGGACATGAAAATAACACACTGGTCTATAGTTAGTCAAGAATGAACTAAAATAGTTACACACCCTCCCTGCCCATAAGTAAATAGTCAGTGTGTCCGACTGATTTCAACAAATTGGTCAGACAGATCATCACCCCCTCCCCTTTTTCCTTAAAAAAACAAAAAACAACAACCAATAATTGTGATGAAAATTTGTTGCAGTTTAATTAATTTTATTTAGTTTAATGTAACTATACTTTATCATTGGTAATAGACTTTTAGTTTAACTACTTTATTTTAGTTAAAACTTGGTTTTGGCCCCGAAAGGGGAAAAGACGCTACTAGTTTTGTGTGGCCTGTCTGTCCGTCCCGTTTAGATCTCAGAAACTAGAAGAGAAAATGACAATCGGACATAATCAGGGCCGGTCTTGGGCTACAGCAACCTATGCGGCCGCAGTGGGCCCCGAACGTTGATAGGCCCCGCGCTAATTCTAGGTGTAAATTCTTAAATTAAACCATTTTTACTTATCATTAAAGGCTTCCTGGAATTCTCATGAAATCGCAAAATATGAGAAAACGTCATGAAAATCTCCTGAAATTATTAAAATCTTCTGACAACTGATGCAAATCTCCTTAAAAATAGACAAAATTCTCATTTCGGGGTGTCATTCAATATGGACATTAACGTCAATCCTACTAGTAATTAAAAAAAACAACCCGTCATTGACAACTTTCATCTAATAAAAAAAGTAATGATAAAGCAAATTTTCACGAAAACAAAATTTAGTTTAGTTCCCATCCATAGACATAAAATATATTAAATCTATGTTCCCACCACTATCAGTAGTTTTGTCTAAAAGTAAAATTATGAAATACAGAAGAAAAAAAACAACTAACAAAACAAATTTTAATAACCCTAACTCTTGTCTGGGGAAGGTAAAAAAAAAAAGGTAAAAGACAGGAGAGCTCTTGTGTTTTTCTATTGGATTCTATTTTTAGAACAGTTTAGCGTAGGGAGCAGTGTTTCACGAAAATAGCTGTAAAAGTGCAGCCATTATTTCTGAGGGAGTGTAGAAATAAGTTTCTGTCCGTTTCGTTTCATTTCTTTACAGCAATTCACTCCAAATGACATCAATAATCGAACTCTCCAGGGTTACGCTGCTAACATAATTGTTCATATCGTAGGCAATGATCAAGTCTAGACGGAGATGAAACCCATGGCATTACAGAGGCAAGGAAAACATCTTTTTGTCAATTTTAGCAACAGAAATACATCGAAAGATGCCGCAATGTCTCGTGTAAATTGTTGGTTTTTATTCTCTGCGTCCCATGTTCATAACAATAAGTTTACGTACAACATTATGACTGAATTATTTGTGTAGTTATTTTAGTGTCGCTGGGCTTGCATAGAAAAAATTTTTCTAAAAATTTGGATTGTAATTCAAGTGAAATGCAAAGAGATGCAATAACCCTTTGTAATGGAGTGTGTGTGCGTGTGTGTGTTTCTATGGTGACGCTGGGGAGAGATTAGCGATTGGTTGTCAATGATGCAAGATAAGCGGCGTTGTCGTCAGCTGTCTTGGTTGACCGCAGAAGACTCCAGAAAGTGAGACTGAAAAGAAGAAAAGCTTAGGACACAATAATCCTTTTTGAAGAACGTCTGTTACTAGTCAATAATTCTTATGATATACTGTATGACTTCGCTACACGCAAGGCTCGTAAAGTAATTATATACGTAGTAAAGAATGAATAAAATGCAAAGATAAATTTATTTTCTAATATAAACTCTTAATTTTCACGAATTATCCGTATCCCTACCCAAACTAGGCTCCGCGAAATCCATTTCGCATTGAGCCCCACAATGGTTAAGTCCGGCCCTGCTATTTAGAGACGGGTGAATACTACTTGTTCTCCCCCCACCTCTCTTTTTTTATGCCTCTAAATTTTCGTGGGGTGATTTTTCCCTTTGCTTGGTGTCCAAACTCTTGAGCCTTGAAGAGAATTATATATATAGATAGACAGAGTATACCGACTTCTGAAGACGCGTTGGCTGGCTTGGGCATGTAGCCCTACATCGAATGCCAGATGGCCGATTTTAACATGATAAATGGTGATTTAAAAGAGGGCAGTAATACAATAGGTCCTCCAATCTAAAGATACAATTGATGAATGCCAGCGCGACACGAAGCTCTCCAACAGACGCAAACAGCTGGGAGAAAGATGGACAGGATATACCCACATGGATAGCAAGCATAATGGAGGGGGTCCTTGCGCGCAGACGCGAACACACAAGTAGGAGAAAGGATTAGGGGGTTATGCTGCAGTGTGTGTAGATTTCAAATGCCCGGCCTGTGATCGTTGGTGTGTCTCCAGGATGGGCCTCTAGTTACACGTGAAGGAGGCCAACACTTAGTCTGAAGCTGCATCGGGAGATTATCAGAATCGAATAAGTTTACAGCCACAGACCAACTCGGATACTGTTTTAAAACTTATTATGCTCAAAGTGGCAACTGTAACGGAATAACACCTAAAACTTGAAGACCTTTCTGTTAATAAAAATAGTTACGTATCCGTTAAAAAAAATAAATGTTTACAAACATGGCTTCAACAGACGAGATAACTTTATATAGAAAAAAATAAGCATAGAGCAGCGGTTCTCAACCTTTTAAACTCGGCGACCCCTTTTTACAATTCCTCACTTTGCCGCGACCCCTCCCCCCTTACACACACACAGCAATTGAAGAGTAGACACTAACAATCCATATTTTCGATGGTCTTAGGTGACCCCTGGCAAATCGCCAATCGACCCCCAAAGGGGTCGCGACCCTCAGGCTGAGAACCCCTGGCCTAGAGTTCCAGTGAAGCTAGAAGCAAGGGAGGAAACTCAAAACTAAAGTGAATTTTAGTGGATTCTCTTTATGTGTCCTTGATACATTCAATGTACCATACTCTCTCTCTCTCTCTCCTCCCCCCTCTCTCATGCTTTTCTATCCTTCTATCACGATAACAGACAGTCGATGGATTCTCAAGGAGTTAACAATAACAGTGGAAAAGACGGTAATGAGATTGCGGCCCAGGACTAGGAATCTATAAAAGTGAACTTTTTTTTTTTTTTTTTGGGGGGGGGGGGGGGGGGGGCTACAATCTAAAGGCCATGTTGTTTACGGTAAACACAATTCACGGGCAAATGCTTTTAGTGTTAGGGTTAAAATATAAGGGTCATGATGATCTAAACGGGTAACTTTCCATACACATTTTATTCAATACGCAATATTTTTTTGAAGGGGGTTAACCAATTAGAAGCATGACAATCCAGAGTTACAGTTCTTGGCTAACGAACTTGAACATCCGCAGCTGAAATCGTAATCAAGGATCGGCTTACTTGACACCTGCACATTACCGAAGCGACCTACTGGACAATTTGTGCAATGCACGCTGGCGGCCAACTTTGTGGGCGGCCAACGTTGTGGGCGGCCAAAGAATTACACAAGTAAAACCGCAAATAAAAGACCAAAGGGACAAGGATACGATAACGTTATTAATATGAAATAAAAAAAGGAATGGTGTAAAAAAAAAAGGATTTAGATCCGAAGACGTTTTCGTACCGTGTTCATGTCAGAGTCCTGATTTTGTAGTTAATGATTCTGTAAAATATCATTTAAACCGCAGATACAAAAAAAAAAAATGCCATAGACATAGACCTATGATTGTGTGTTTCTAAGCATTCAAAAATAGATGGAAAATTTTGGCAACATAAATCTCTTCCAAATCTCAACCTGAATCACGGCGGGAAAGTCAGTGACAGGCTAATAATTCCTTCTCAAAACACAAAGTGGTGAGCTGTATGATACAGTGTTGGACACAGGTGAAGACGATACGAAAGACATGAATACTAGAGCAGTAGAGCTGCGGCGAATGGTCTCGGGTCTAAACTGAGGAATAGTATTTTTAATCAATTCGTACTTTTGTTGTGTGAAAAATGTGGCCGGCTTTTTAAAGCGAACATTGGACTTTACAGTCCTCTTCGAGTCCATACGATATGAGAAATGTGCTCATCTTCGACCATATATGTCAAATAATATATGGAATCAACATCATAATATAATAGTTACAGCAGCCTAAATTAAATTTTTTATCAGCACTGGAAGTGTACAAAAAAAAAAATAGTGAAACATTATTTCATGGACCAAAATGTCTCTATAACCAGCACCTTCGATATGGGGTCACGGAGGTCCCGCTCTAACCTCCAGCAAGAAAGAGAACTGACTTCCGTTGCAGACACTAATATAGGATTTCCGCGAACAGAAATAGCTCGGAAAAGAAAAAAAAAAACGCGTCTGTTTGATGACCAGCAATAATGAGAAATAATTGAATGAACCTGAAAACTATGGTAAAACATTTCTTTAATACTTGAAATACTTGAAACATCAATGCATCAAATGACAGTTTTGAGATGTTCAGAGAACATACAGTCTATTAAAAAAAAGAATTCTTCTTCTAGCCAGCGTATTGCTGCTGAGCTCTGAGCTCTTTTGCAGACTGTGCCAAGGAAAAATAGTGTGCTGTTCTCTTCACTTGTTCAGCACTGCCGTACAGAGTGTTGGTTATGTTGGGCTGGAGTGGTAGTAGGCTTTGCCTAACGTGGATTAGGAAAAGGCATTCAAAGAGGATATGATTTAGGGTTTCATAAAAATCCAGTGGAAACGCCTAGCCTACTCTTAATGCCAAGGAAGTTTACGAAAAAAAAAAAGAGTTACAAATATACAGAAACATTGTAGGTCTGTCTATTCATAGTTGAAACTAGAAAATTCCTGCTTAATACCAATCAGATAGAAATGGAAATAATTCGTTAGGAGGAATAAAGATCAACAGAAATGTATTTGAAACCTAGACTCGGTCTCGTTAAAAAATTAGAATATATTTGTACAAAACAAAATTATCTTCAACATTTTAAAATTTAGCAATTGTACTGAGAATTGTTCTAATTACCTTTGTCAGTGGCGAAAATTAAACTGACCAAAAAAAAAAAAGATTACATTAGAACAAAGGTGTCACTAATAAGATAAATTATTGTGATGATATCAATTAAACGTCAGTGAATAACTTGAGAATCGCTCATAAAAATGCATCATGAAAGCAAGAAAGTTTTTTTTTAATTCTTGGACTTCAACTAAAAGTATGAATTGTTTTATTTGACAACAATTTATAATTGAAATTTCATTTTTTTAATAATTATTTACTTTGAAAACTTATAGACTATTTAAAAGAAAAGCCAAAAGTGTTCCACTGTTTACAGATGCACCATTAAATACCATTACAATCGTGGTCGAAACAAAAATTAGCATCATTTTTTAAAGTTCTCCCCGCATTGCTTTAGGAACTGTACGCGCGGAAATTTTTTGTTAGAGTTAGTATGTTTAGGTCAGAACGGTAAAAGAATGGAATTCGATTGGTGGAGAATAGTACAGTGTATGAAAAGCAAAGTTGAAGCCGGACATTTTCACATTGTAGGTTTACGTCTGCCGGACGGATGACGCTACCTCCGATGGGAGAATATGTCCTCCTTCATCGTACGTCCGGTCAGCCTATACAACTATGAGATTTAGAGACTGTTCATTAATGAACTTCAAGGCTCGGTGGCCGAGCGGTCAAGCGTTTGGCTTCCGAACCGTGGGTCCCAGGAACGAATCCTAGTGAAAACTGGATTTCTTTATTGAATTTCGGGATCTTTGGGCGCCCACGATTCCACACAGCTCTAATTAGTACCTGAAACGTAAAAGCGGTTGGTCGTTGTGCTGGCCACGTGACACCCTCGTTAAACGTGGGCCACAGAAACAGATGAACTTTACATCATCTGCCCTATAGATCCCAAGGTCTGAAATGGGAACTTTAATTTACTTTACATAAATGACCTTGTGAAGTTTGGCTAATATTAGTGGGTAACTCAGCAGACACTACAATCTTTGACCACGGGAAAGTGTCTTAAAACATAACCTGATCGCCTTAAACAGCCAGTAAAATTAATGGCTTGGTAAAATTCATGTGTCTAAATAATATACGCGATAAACTAAACCAACCAGACGTGTCGGAAATATATGTGTTCTTTTTTTTGGAAGTGACGTCTGTAACGTATAAGATAAGATAAGATAAAAAATTGTTATAATCTGACCTTTGACCTGTGAATGTCCCCATCATCTGTTTCTCCAACGCCCAAAAGTTTCCGTGTCTTCAGGCGACTGTGTAGATCTCCACTGCTGTGTTTTCTGGGAAGTAGGAAACAAAGGTTTCAATTAGTACAAAGTAACATGGTTTCTTTTTGAGGTACAAAGGAACATGGTTTCTTTTTGAGGTACAAAGGAACATGGTTTCTTTTTTGAAGTACAAAGGAACATGGTTTCTTTTTGAAGTACAAAGGAACATGGTTTCTTTTTGAAGTACAAAGGAACATGGTTTCTTTTTGAAGTACAAAGGAACATGGTTTCTTTTTGAAGTACAAAGGAACATGGTTTCTTTTTGAAGTACAAAGGGACATGGTTTCTTTTCAAAGTACAATAGAGCCTGCTAGAAACGAGAAGTTTGTAAATATAATATCAACTGGAAATACAAAATGAAAGGATTTTATCTTTCCAGGGACATTATTTCATTGGGAAGTACACAAGAACATGATTTTATTTGGAACTACACAGGAACCTGATTTAATTGGGAACTACACAGGAACCTGATTTAATTTGATTTGAAAGTACAAAGGAACAATATTTAAACGACAATAACATTAAAGGAAGATGAAATGTTCTCTCCTGTACTCAACATATTGTGTCTCTATGTCTGTGCTGCTATAAAAGAAAGCCCCTCACGCACACTCCAACAAAAAGCAAACACACACACAGACCCAGGCGCCAAAAAAATCACTCACACACACACACACAGGCAAAACAAAGCCGCAATGAGATTCAGAATCTAGATTTCCTGTGCTGAAAAACCAAATTAATCTAAAATCAAAGCTCTGTACGAACTCTCACCACGAGACAGAAAACAAGTCAGTAAACAGATTCACTGGGAAACAAAAACAAGGGAAATAAAGCTTGCAATTTTTTTTTTCAAATAACAAATATTTTCGAATGTATGTGTGTTTGTCTGCAAAGTCTCAGTATGTATCTATTGCAAGTGACCACGCAGAGAGTGTGTTTCTTTGTTACTTCATTTGAGATGGTGTGTTTCTCTGGTTTCTGTCCATTTTTAAAATACCCATTGTCTCTCTAACCATAAGTTACAACAAAACAAAGGGAAACAACTGTGACATTCTAGGTCATTGTGTGCTATTATACATTGACGTTCGGCATTCAAACGTTGGACCAATTGTGTTTGGGGTTGGTGAAGACCATCGTGATTAAACTTCATTGGAGTGACAGCCTTTTGCAAATGCCAATGACTGAAAGTCTGCTGTCGTGTAGGACAACGGTAGACTTGCGTTATTTGCAATGAGTGTCAGAATGTTGACAATTACGAAAGTGAAGCAAGTATTGAGTATGTAGGTCTAACTCATGTAATGGTGGATGCATAGATGAGCTCTGGAAGTGAGCAAAGCGCTAGATGTCATTTATTCAAAGAGTTCAATAGCTTAAACTAAACCATTAACTATTAAGGAATAACTGCTTGGATAGTTCACATGTTAACACCGTGTATATCTGCAGTTTAATACCTAGAAAATATGATTGAAATAGTCCCTTGAGAGGTATGCAATTGTAAATAATATTGAATAGTCCCTTGAGAGATATGTTATTGTAAATAAGATTGAAATAGTCACTTAAGAGATATGTTATTGTAAATAAGATTGAAATAGTCACTTAAGAGATATGTTATTGTAAATATGATTCAAATAGTCCCTTTAGAGGTATGTTAATGTAAATAAGATTGAAATAGTCCCTTGAGAGGTATGTTATTGTAAATAAGATTGAAATAGTCTCTTGAGAGGTATGCTATTGTAAATATGATTGAAATAGTCCCTTGAGAGATATGTTATTGTAAATATGATTGAAATAGTCCCTTGAGAGATATATTATTGTAAATATGATTGAAATAGTCCCTTGAGAGATATGTTATTGTAAATAAGATTGAAATAGTCCCTTGAGAGATATGTTATTGTAAATAAGATTGAAATAGTCCGCAGAAAAAATAGCCCTCTACAATTGGGACATAAATCCAAGATTGTCCTAAGAATACCAACTATTACCAACACACTATAGATGGAGAGAGAAAGAGAGAGAGAGAGAGAGAGAGAGAGAATGAGAGAGTAGGAGGAGAAAGGAATAGAATGAAAAAAGACGAGGGGGTGATAGAGAAAAAGAGAAAGGAAACAAGCTATTCTCGTTCAAATCATAAAAACCTTCAAAGAATGATCCAATTCAATGTGTCAGCCGATTCATTAAATTTATTTTATTTTACAGCTGTGAACATTTTCTCTCATTATTTCGCCTAACAAAACTTGACCGAGTTTCCCTTGAGAAATATTTCCTTCAAGCAATGTTTACAAGATAGATGTGCTTCTTTTCTTTTCGGGTGGAAACTAGTTGCATTAGCTAATTTAACGTCAACCAACAAAAGGTCATTTCATTTTGATAAAGACGCTAAAAGGATACTAGGTACTTCTACAAAAACCGCAACCACAAGAGATTCGAAGCAGGCTCACGATGGCAGATGGACCCAACGATGAAAAGCTGACCGCTGTCTAAAACCGCAAACTTAAACTTTATGGTCATATCATAAGTTTCTTTGGGGCTCGCAATAGATGCCAGTGAAAAGAAGAAGAGACGGACAGAGAAAGCGATGGGAAGACAATAAAGAATGGACGGCCCTGCCATTTAAAAAGATTCTAGTCAAGGCCGAACAAATAAGAATGAAGCCAGCAGTGTGGTGCCCTAACGGTTCGACATACTGTTACGTATTTCTGAATGTTCTGGCTAGATGTACTAGTAGGCACACAAATAAAAACACTGCAAAGAACTTGACGACTCAACTTTCAGCTTCATATAACTTTATTGACCATTAACTCTAACAATTCGTCACTGTAACATGTAGCGTAGAAGACTGTACAATATCTGTCAGTTTACAGTTAGATATACTTCGTTGCAATTCATCTCTACACTTCGTTGCAATTCATCTCTTGTCAACTTGCATCGAGCCGTATTCCACAGAACAGACCAACGACACACTTCCCAGTGTCGCTCCAGGTCTCCCAAAGCTGAACCAAGTCGTACTCAAGTCTACCGAATCAGAGCCGCACACGTCTTACATCGACTGTATCGACTGTAACGGCTCAAGTCCACTGTAGTTCGCTGTATGGACTTTAACGACAGTAGTCCACTCAAGTTAACTCTACCCTAGTTAACCTGCATCGAGTCGTACACATTTCTCTTCTACTGTCTCGCACAGTAGACATCAGTAACGAAGACTGTACCGAAGACTCTACCTACGACTGACTTTCATATTAACTCTCTGGCTTATATAGAGTCCCTAATCGCTCCTCCAAAGTTGCACAAACATTGCTAGTATCTTCTGGAATAACGCGTAAGGACACGTCACATCCTGTCTTTGTTTATACATGTAGATTCCAGAGAACACCCGCTGCTGTGTTATCTCGCCGGGGTCACACGTACTGACCTCTTCCTGTCTCTGGTCATTTGTAACAATACTAAAACTATACATGTAGGTGAATCAACATTTAAATACTTTTATTTACAAAAAAATATTCTGTATAAAAGTGAACTCTTCAACTCTTTCGAACATTTTCTTAAAGATTTATTACGAATTATTTTGATTTTTTAGCCTTCGAAGATTGACACAGAAAACTCTAATGACATACTCTTTGTCATAACACTAACGACACAGAGTGTATTTCTAGCCCACCTGATACTTATAACCCTAGACATTGAGTAAGAAGCAGGTGTTTTAAATATGCAATAATGTGTTCACATTGTCATGCATTTATTTTACATTTGATTTTGAATGTTTTTGAAGCTAGTATGTACATTCAATCATGTGACACTAGTGTAGGCCTATGTGATACCAACAAAATATTTTAGTGTTTTTTTTCAATAATTAAATACGGTAACGAAACATGTTTAAAAAATAAAAATAAAACGCTTATGTAACCGACAGAACAGTAACTACTGCCCTTTATCTCAAGAAAGCAGGGGTTAGCCCCCATTTTGCTATATAAAAACAAAATTAATTCATTAATACTAATTGATTAACTAACTGGTTCATTTTGTTTGATTGATTTGTGTGCTGCTATCAACTATGAATAGTTATGCAAAAATTCAAATGGGAAGTGGGTGACAAAACGTGGCGATGAACGATTGGTCTAAGCTGCCCACATGTTGTGACGTTGCAGGTCAGTGTACAGGCCTTCTCTAACGATTGGTATCGATTAATCTCAGCATGGAGTATTAGTGCAAGGAGGCTTACCAACGGTGGCTTGAACGGGTTAGGGTTAGGAGAACTAATGACTTGGTATCATTCAAATCTCCCATTGAAATGGAAAACTAAATTTAAATAGTATACGCATAGGTTGTAATCATCTTAGTTTCAAATGAATATCTTTAAATTAATGTGAAGATCAAATCTAGTGCTATTAGAGCATGGAATGGGTTGCCTGAGCTAGCCAGGAAAATCAGTGACTTGGCATAATATAAGTTATTGGTTAATATGGGAAGCATGGTCGAGAGGCTAAGTGCGCTTGAACTTGACTTGTCTTGGCTACCTAGAAGGGGGCTCGAGGTTCGACACCCGACTCAGGCAGAGTTGTGTTTACTGAGCGCATAAAGGCAGCACGGAAAACCAACTCCTAGATACCCCCCCCCCCTCAACAAATGAGATTGGACCAAAGCGCTAGGAGCATGCTATAAGCATGAAAGTAGCGATATATAAAAGCTATAATAATATGCATGACGCGTAGGACGTAATCATCTTTTTTGAAGTAACGTCTGTATGATAAGGTTTCTATACGTGTTACAGTCTTTTATTTAGCTACTAGCCAGAAATTAGCAGCGGCCTGCGGGCCTTAGATTGTGCATTACTAATCTAGTGTATTGGATTTAGATCTATGTTAAAAATAGCTTGTAATCCTTTCAAGTTTTTCTCCTTTGCTACGAAAATAAAAGTAGTTTTGTGGAAATGGGTTTACCCGTTAAGCCGATACATTCATATCAAATATAAAATACTATGGAAACGGGTTTACCCTATTTGTTGAAAATTTCTTTAATTAATTAAATTTAGCTATTAAAATGAAAGAAGCGCAATATGAATGGGATAGAAAGTACGACTAAATTCGTAGATAAAAGGAACACATTTATGTAAAAATGCTTTAGGAACACACATTTAAAAGTTGATTTTATTCATGAAAGAATGGACCATATTTTGTATTTTAATGTAAACAAAATATCTTTGCAAATTAGATCTAAATCCTTTCTAACCTGTCTCGAGTAAACATGGCTTTATGACCTAGATTCATGAAATAGTACTACTTTTATAGACTAGGGCATTTTTTTTTTTATGAGGGTCTACTTTACATACGCTACTATTTCAGTTAGTACCCAAGGAACATTTATGCCAAGTTTTATCAAGATTGGTAAAGCAGTTTTGATTTCTATGCGAAACATACACACATATATACGCCTTACTTTTTGTTTTATAGTATAGATTATAGATGGATGATTGATAAGTTTCATCTTTTACAGCTTTCTACTTTAACAAAATATAAACTAATCTAAATAAATTTTTTTTTATCATCCCTACAAACTGGCAAGTGACAAATGCTAATATCACATGAAAGCGAAATTGTGTCGTTTCGATAAAGGATTGGCACTTATCTGGAGGGTTATCAGAATTTATTGCAAACGAGATGGCTCTCTGCGGTGGCAGTAATGAAAGACTGTTCGCTAGACAGCCGACAGCTTCTATCGACTTTCTCAGAGAATCAGTAGACACTATCGCAGTAATACTCGCTCGGAGACTCCATCTTAGCCTAGGGGCAGATAACTATTAAGGACGAGTGCTTCGAGGTCTAAGTTATTTGATTTGTACGCTAATAAAAACAAATCATCAAAAATTATATTAGGGTTAATTATACTTTAAAGAATCTCTCTAATAAAAAAAATATGAGGTTGTTAAATTTAAATGAAAACTGGATGGGAAGACGTTGGCAGAGTAATTGGCCTTGGTAGTCCCTCCAATTTGTTTGCTTTTCATTAGACAGTCATATCCGGTTTCCGTTGCCTTCGGTTTTCGTCGGTTCCTGTTTGCGTCAATTTTGTTTTTTTTAATGTCGGTTTAGAAAGACAATCAAATAGTAAAATGTAAGATGTCGTATGTCTACTTGCTGTGTGTAAGTATCAGATTGTCTCTAATAAAAATCAGAGCACATGGCTGGTCGGTTAAGATTTTCAAAATCATGATTCAAATTTGGTATTTTGATCGTCGCATTACTTTGGCTATAATAAACTTTTAAGATAAAATTTGTAACAATTTTAATCTTGATCACCAAAAAAAAACTTGCTAACAGATTCGACCTTAGATGAATGGTCGAAATGAAAAGATGAAAGAAAAGTTTACATACAAACATATAGCCTGTATCTCTCATTCTCTCTATCTCAGTTAAATCTCTCTCTCCTAACTGACGATACCAGCGTTGATTCAACCAGAATGTGGTAAATAATTACGGAGAGAAAGAGTTAACAATGCCGGTAGCCTGATAGTTCTGGACGATCTTCAGCAAACGAAACCGAAGATTTAGGCCACAGGGTCTGTTTCAGTGAGGGAAAATAGGAAAAGGCATTATGGGTAAATTCGTAAGTCGCAATGGTCAGCTTATAGGGAACTGATGAATGTCGTAATGGTCAGTTTATAGGAACTAATAAATGTCGCAATGTTCAGTTTATGGGGAACTCACAAAAGTAGCAATGGTCAGTTTACAGGAAATAACTAATGTCGCAATGGCCAGTTTACAGAAACTAACGAATGTCGCAATGGTAAGTTTATCAGAACTAATGAATGTCGCAATGGTCAGTTTATGGTGAAATACTAAAAGTCATAAGTCGCAATATAGTTAGTTTATGATAAACTAATAGAAGTCGCAATGGTCAGTTTATAGGAAACTAATAAAAGTCGCAAGACTAAGACTAAGGCTGCTTTATTGATCCTTACGGAAATTTGTTGTGATTACAATGGTCAGTTTATAGGAAACTAATAAAAGTCGCAAGACTAAGACTAAGACTGCTTTATTGATCCTTACGGAAATTTGTTGTGATTACAATGGTCAGTTTATAGGAAACTAATAAAAGTCGCAAGACTAAGACTAAGACTAAGACTGCTTTATTGATCCTTACAGAAATTTGTTGTGATTACAATGGTCAGTTTATAGGAAACTAATAAAAGTCGCAAGACTAAGACTAAGACTAAGGCTGCTTTATTGATCCTTACAGAAATTTGTTGTGATTACAATGGTCAGTTTATAGGAAACTAATAAAAGTCGCAAGACTAAGACTAAGACTAAGACTGCTTTATTGATCCTTACAGAAATTTGTTGTGATTACAATGGTCAGTTTATAGGAAACTAATAAAAGTCGCAAGACTAAGACTAAGACTAAGGCTGCTTTATTGATCCTTACGGAAATTTGTTGTGATTACAATGGTCAGTTGATAGGAAACTAATAAAAGTCGCAAGACTAAGACTAAGACTGCTTTATTGATCCTTACAGAAATTTGTTGTGATTACAATGGTCAGTTTATAGGAAACTAATAAAAGTCGCAAGACTAAGACTAAGACTAAGACTGCTTTATTGATCCTTACGGAAATTTGTTGTGATTACAATGGTCAGTTTATAGGAAACTAATAAAAGTCGCAAGACTAAGACTAAGACTAAGGCTGCTTTATTGATCCTTACGGAAATTTGTTGTGATTACAATGGTCAGTTTATAGGAAACTAATAAAAGTCGCAAGACTAAGACTAAGAGCGCTTTATTGATCCTTACGGAAATTTGTTGTGATTACAATGGTCAGTTTATAGGAAACTAATAAAAGTCGCAATAGTCAGTTTGTGGGTCTATTAATAAAAGTCTCATTACCTGAGGAGTAACTTCAGAAACTGGTTGACAACACTGGGGGCCTCTTTCGGTTTATCCTCCTCCGCCACCGAACTGGGCGTGGGAGGGGGCGAGTAGTCCCCAATCAGCGGGTCGCAATGATCTTCCTCGTTGGCGGACATTCTAGGTCACAATGACATGCTCAAGGTCTTCCAGTTGATCGTGGCCAGTGTCACGATGGCACACATTCAAGACAGACGCTATTTATTCAAAGAGGTTCATACCCGGTTTAGAACTGATTTCTTTAAGATCGTTGGCGTCGTTCAAAATAATTGTGTCACTGTGAACCGCATGAGCACAGGTGAAAACAATCTACTACCACCTTTATAAGAAACTACTGTTCAAGTTACATTACACAAACTTTATACTAAATTGTCATAAGAAATGCTAAAAGAGTCAAATCGGTAACTACAGACAAATAATGGGAGAAAAAAACAACAACGCAATTAGGCGTAGAACAAATATGAAATTAGAATACACACTTGAATTAAAGTTCCAGTCCAACTGCAAAGGTAAAGAATAAAAAAAAAACAGACTTAAGGTTTTTGGTGTACAGAAGAACCATGGGTACGTGTTGTACACACGAAATAATGATGCGAGTAAAAATATGAAAACTTGAAACTAGGGTAAAGATACGTCATCTCACTATTTCACAACGGTATCTTATGTATCACTGGCAGACTAATGCGTTGAAACTTTAAAAACAACACCTCGACTTTTGCACAATCACTTATCTGTTTTTCAGATTAAGTTTAACAGGGGGAACAAATGAAAAGGTCATAGAAACACTACAGGAACATAAAAAGATATTACGCTTTATCAGGCTACGAAACTTGCAAACCATCGCCTGCTAGGTGGAACCGCGACACCTCCCTTTCCATAATTCGGAAATAAGAAACAAAGGGACACATAAGTGAGTGAAGTCAAACGTTTTTTAGTTGCTTCTTGTTTACACAGAATATATATTTGTATTAATTTCCTATCCACTGAAATATTTATGCAAATCTGCACAAGCTGGGGAACTTCATTAAAACAAACAATAATAATTTCAAAAAAAGTAGGCATTTTAGTGACCCCGTTTGCTGTATAACTATTAATAACTTGGTAGTTTGATTTTCATATACCTGTATAATGCTCATGTAGTTTTTCAGAAATAGGGTGTTGGGGGTCAGGGATATCTGATATTGTGTTGATTGTTCTGGAGTAGAGTATACTTGTATCATTTTTCTCGTCTTTAGGGGGTTCATTGGTTAGGTAGTATGTCTTTGATATTAAAATAATATTTCTATTACTGTTAAAAAAAAAAAATAGTTAACGAAACAATTAGTTGGCCACATTTCGAGCAGCCCTCTGAGGTCGTTACATAGTGCAAGGAAATGCTTGTTTTTAATCTACTACAGTAACCCCTCTATAATACTTGTCTCCCTCTGAGATAGTTACATAGTGCAAGGAAATGCTTGTTTTTAATCTACTAAAGTAAACCCTCTATAATACTTGTCTCCACACTAACAATGTCTATAAAACTGATACAATACTAATAAAAGATCCGTAAAGATATTAAAATGTCATCGATGTCATTAGTCAATGTCCTAAATGCACATCTCCCTCCAGGAGACATCACAGGCCAGAGGGGAGATAATAAAACGCTCCTTGCATCAACCAAGCCTGCGATAGAAGTTTTTATTGAAGGAGAGAACATCCATTACTGCGCCACCTGTTACTCCCCTCGGAGCTATGCCTTTAAAAGACATTACAATCGCTGTCCATGGAAGCGAGAAAAAGAAAAAAAAATCCTCTTAAGAAAATCTTGGTCAAATCAATGACAGCGAATTTAATGTGTCCCTTTTTTTTTTTTTTTTTCGAAGTTAAATGGGTCAATGCCAATCGATTAACTGTGACAAGTTAAGGGTGTATCGATGGGGATCATTTGATGAGCTAGAGCCCAAAAGTATTTATTTAGAATCGACAATCTTCTGATCTAATATGTCCAATGAGTTCTACAAATAATTGTCTGTTTTAAGATAATATTACACAACAAAAAAAATTCTGCTTTACTCCCTAATGCTAGCAGAATGCAATCGGCACTACGCCTAACAGCAGAGTTTCTCGCCTATGCTCTGCGGGAGGACTGAACCTTCCAGCCTTGCCACCAATCGGAGTTCATCTCAGTAGAATGCAATCGGCACTACGCCTAACAGCGGAGTTTCTCGCCTAGGCTCTGCGGGAGGACTGAACCTTCCAGCCTTGCCACCAATCGGAGTTCATCTCAGTAGAATGTAATCGGCACTACGCCTAACAGCAGAGTTTCTCGCCAAAGCTCTACGGGAGGACTGAACCTTCCAGCCTAGCCACCTATCGGAGTTCATCTCAGTAGAATGTAATCGGCACTACGCCTAACAGCAGAGTTTCTCGCCTAGGCTCTGCGGGAGGACTGAACCTTCCAGCCTTGCCACCAATCGGAGTTCATCTCAGTAGAATGTAATCGGCACTACGCCTAACAGCAGAGTTTCTCGCCAAAGCTCTACGGGAGGACTGAACCTTCCAGCCTAGCCACCAATCGGAGTTCATCTCAGTAGAATGTAATCGGCACTACGCCTAACAGCAGAGTTTCTCGCCAAAGCTCTACGGGAGGACTGAACCTTCCAGCCTAGCCACCTATCGGAGTTCATCTCAGTAGAATGTAATCGGCACTACGCCTAACAGCAGAGTTTCTCGCCTAGGCTCTGCGGGAGGACTGAACCTTCCAGCCTTGCCACCAATCGGAGTTCATCTCAGTAGAATGTAATCGGCACTACGCCTAACAGCAGAGTTTCTCGCCAAAGCTCTACGGGAGGACTGAACCTTCCAGCCTAGCCACCTATCGGAGTTCATCTCAGTAGAATGTAATCGGCACTACGCCTAACAGCAGAGTTTCTCGCCTAGGCTCTGCGGGAGGACTGAACCTTCCAGCCTTGCCACCAATCGGAGTTCATCTCAGTAGAATGCAATCGGCACTACGCCTAACAGCGGAGTTTCTCGCCTAGGCTCTGCGGGAGGACTGAACCTTCCAGCCTTGCCACCAATCGGAGTTCATCTCAGTAGAATGTAATCGGCACTACGCCTAACAGCAGAGTTTCTCGCCTAGGCTCTGCGGGAGGACTGAACCTTCCAGCCTTGCCACCAATCGGAGTTCATCTCAGTAGAATGTAATCGGCACTACGCCTAACAGCAGAGTTTCTCGCCAAAGCTCTACGGGAGGACTGAACCTTCCAGCCTTGCCACCTATCGGAGTACATCTCAGTAGAATGTAATCGGCACTACGCCTAACAGCAGAGTTTCTCGCCTAGGCTCTGCGGGAGGACTGAACCTTCCAGTCTTGCCACCAATCGGAGTTCATCTCAGTAGAATGTAATCGGCACTACGCCTAACAGCAGAGTTTCTCGCCTAGGCTCTGCGGGAGGACTGAACCTTCCAGCCTTGCCACCAATCGGAGTTCATCTCGGTAGAATGTAATCGGCACTACGCCTAACAGCAGAGTTTCTCGCCTAGGCTCTACGGGAGGACTGAACCTTCCAGCCTAGCCACCTATCGGAGTTCATCTCAGTAGAATGTAATCGGCACTAAGCCTAACAGCAGAGTTTCTCGCCTAGGCTCTGCGGGAGGACTGAACCTTCCAGCCTTGCCACCAATCGGAGTTCATCTCAGTAGAATGTAATCGGCACTACGCCTAACAGCAGAGTTTCTCGCCTAGGCTCTGCGGGAGGACTGAACCTTCCAGCCTTGCCACCAATCGGAGTTCATCTCAGTAGAATGTAATCGGCACTACGCCTAACAGCAGAGTTTCTCGCCTAGGCTCTGCGGGAGGACTGAACCTTCCAGTCCTGCCACCAATCGGAGTTCATCTCAGTAGAATGTAATCGGCACTACGCCTAACAGCAGAGTTTCTCGCCTAGGCTCTGCGGGAGGACTGAACCTTCCAGCCTTGCCACCAATCGGAGTTCATCTCAGTAGAATGTAATCGGCACTACGCCTAACAGCAGAGTTTCTCGCCAAAGCTCTGCGGGAGGACTGAACCTTCCAGTCTTGCCACCTATCGGAGTTCATCTCAGTAGAATGTAATCGGCACTACGCCTAACAGCAGAGTTTCTCGCCTAGGCTCTGCGGGAGGACTGAACCTTCCAGCCTTGCCACCAATCGGAGTTCATCTCAGTAGAATGTAATCGGCACTACGCCTAACAGCAGAGTTTCTCGCCTAGGCTCTGCGGGAGGACTGAACCTTCCAGCCTTGCCACCAATCGGAGTTTATCTCAGTAGAATGTAATCGGCACTACGCCTAACAGCAGAGTTTCTCGCCAAAGCTCTACAGGAGGACTGAACCTTCCAGCCTAGCCACCTATCGGAGTTCATCTCAGTAGAATGTAATCGGCACTACGCCTAACAGCAGAGTTTCTCGCCTAGGCTCTGCGGGAGGACTGAACCTTCCAGCCTTGCCACCAATCGGAGTTCATCTCAGTAGAATGTAATCGGCACTACGCCTAACAGCAGAGTTTCTCGCCAAAGCTCTGCGGGAGGACTGAACCTTCCAGTCTTGCCACCTATCGGAGTTCATCTCAGTAGAATGTAATCGGCACTACGCCTAACAGCAGAGTTTCTCGCCTAGGCTCTGCGGGAGGACTGAACCTTCCAGCCTTGCCACCAATCGGAGTTCATCTCAGTAGAATGTAATCGGCACTACGCCTAACAGCAGAGTTTCTCGCCTAGGCTCTGCGGGAGGACTGAACCTTCCAGCCTTGCCACCAATCGGAGTTTATCTCAGTAGAATGTAATCGGCACTACGCCTAACAGCAGAGTTTCTCGCCAAAGCTCTACAGGAGGACTGAACCTTCCAGCCTAGCCACCTATCGGAGTTCATCTCAGTAGAATGTAATCGGCACTACGCCTAACAGCAGAGTTTCTCGCCTAGGCTCTGCGGGAGGACTGAACCTTCCAGCCTTGCCACCAATCGGAGTTCATCTCAGTAGAATGCAATCATCTTCCCCTTTAATTGAAAAGTCCGTAATTTATGAGATAAGACAGATCTAGTATGGTCAGTTAGTCGAAGTGTGAAATTGAATCATATACTTAAGGCTCTATGGTCCAAGTCCTGCAATTATATGGTCTAACACTCTAAATGATGCAACTATCTGGTTCAAGTCCTGCAACTATTTTAATTTTGAGAGAAGGTTCTAAAATTGAAACATAAAGAAACTTGTTTTATTTTCTCCAGCATAAGGTCCAATTAGTCTGGGACATCCCCTAGGTCCAATTAGTCTGGGACATCCTCTAGGTCCAATTAGTCTGAGACATACTCTAGGTCCAATAAGTCTGGGGCACCCTCTAGGTCCAATTAGTCTGGGACATCCGCTAGGTCCAATTAGTCTGGGACATCCTCTAGGTTCAATTAGTCTGGGACATCCTCTAGGTCCAATTAGTCTGGGACATCCTCTAGGTCTAATTAGTCTGGGACATCCTCTAGGTCCAATTAGTCTGGGACATCCTCTAGGTCCAATTAGTCTGGGAATCCTCTAGGGAAATATCTTTTATTTCTTTTAGAATAATGAGTAAACACATGGGTCAGTGCTTGGACCACACGACAACCTGCTCGATACCGTTGACCAAAGGAAAAATTGACCATATCATCATCTGCCCCATAGATTGCAAGCTTTTCTTTGCTGTTTTTTTTTTTTTTATATATTCCACAATGCGCTATTGGTGTGGTAATTTGATTTCTAGTGTTTAGTCATGCACTGCACACAACAGATTTATTAAAGTATCTGAAGGAACAAACAGTTCGAAAACATTTTTTTCTTTTTGTTAACACACGGAACAGAAGAGCGTGCCAACTATTTTTACTAACACAGTAGAGAGAACGCAGACAAGAGAAGACAACTCTATTTATTTAGAAAGTATACACGGGACATAATCATTTGGGCAAACTAGTGATTCTTGGCTTCTGTGGTCAGCGACTACACACAGATAGTACTGCCTGACCAGACGTAAAAAAAAAAAAAACACAAAAAAAAACAGCTATTAACCTGCTGAGAGGAACCACTGAATCGGAAGGTTTGGTTTAATCAATAGCTGGAGCACTATTTTATCGCTCGGACATAAACTCTACAGCCTCCTCACTTTTGCCAGTACAGAGATGTTTGGTAGTGGGGTCAGCACCGTTCTATATGAGTACTTTCTGATAGTGATAATCTCTCTCTCTGAGACAAAGTGTGGCTAAACATCAGCTTTTAATGAGATATTAATAAAGCTAACGCGCAATCAGCCCCCGACGTGTTTGTGAAAACAGGAAGTGGCGTCATAGACGTGGTCACGTGAAATCTCGAGAGCGTGAGCGGTAGAAGGAGGAAAGAAATAAGAGTAATGAAAGAAAAACAATGAGAAAGAGAGTATGGTAGGAAGATGAAAGGAAGAGAGGGAAAAGAGAGAGAGAGACAGAAAATAGAGACAGAGAAAGAGAGAAACAGAGAGAGAATATAGAGATAAAGGGCAACAGAGAGAGAAAATAGAGATAGAGAAAGACTGAAAGAGAAAATAGAGATAGAGAGAGATAATAGAGAAAGAGAGAAAGAGAGAGAAAATAGAGAAAGAGAGAAAGAGAGAGAAAATAGAGATAGAGAAAGACAGAGAGAAAATAGAGATAAAGAGAGAAAAGAGTGAAAAAGAGAAAATAGAGATAGAGAGAGCAAATAGAGAAAGAGAGAGACTGAGAGAGAAAATAGAGATAAAGAGAGAAAACGAGAGAAAATAGAGATAAAGAGAGAAAATAGAGATAAAGAGAGAAAATAGAGAAAGAGAGAGAATATAGAGAAAGAGAGAAACGGAGATAGAAAATAGAGATAGAGAAAGACTGAGAGAGAAAATAGAGAGAGAGAGAGAGAAAATAGAGACCGAGAGAAACAGAGAGAGAATATAGAGACATAGAGAGACAAAGACAGGAAAAATAGAGACAGAGAAGTAGAGAGCCAGAGAGTAATAAAGAGAGAGAGAGAGAGAGAGAGAGAATAGAGACAGTGAAAAAAAAGAGATAAATAGAGAAAGTAAAAAAGAGAAAGAGATAAATCTAGGGAAAGAAACAGAGAAATTGAAAGAGAAAGAGAGAGAGAGAGAGAAAGAGAGAGAAAGAAAGAAATAGAAAACGAGTAACTGAATGATGTGTTTATGACCATCTTCTTATCAATTTTGCAAAGATGTTTATTTCCTATGTTAGGTTACTTTTTCCTCTATAGCCCCTACCCAAGCGTTCCCTGAAATGTTTCATGTCATCAGTTTACTGGAGAAACATACATACAAACATATGCCTTTTATAATATATAAATAAGAGTCTAGAATACTCTAAAAACCATAGTATGCCTTAAAATCTTATCTATACTAAATCTACATGAAGCCTTGCCAGAGATCGTATTCAGTTATAACCTGACCTGGTGATGCCCTAACGGCATGTATCGCGTGACAGACCGCGGCCCAGTCCGCTACTGCTCGCTACCACATTAAGCCCGAATACATCCGATTTACGCTCCTACAATCTTAGACGTAACATTCCGAGGCCTTACAATCCCGTCACGCCACGCGCTTTCCTGTTAACAAGCGAACACAATGCACAGGTCATTTCATGGATTGATTTTTTACGCTTCTGAAACATTGGTCAGAATGTTCAGTTATGTCATCGAAATATATCGACAAGTTATGTCATCTAAATGAAATATATTGACAACTTATGTGAGACAAGTTATGTGATCTAAATATATTGACAACTTATGTGAGACAAGTTATGTCATCAAAATATATTGACAGCTTATGTGAGACAAGTTATGTCATCTAAATATATTGACATCTTATGTGAGACAAGTTAGGACATCTAAATATATTGACAACTTATGTGAGACAAGTTATGTCATCTAAATATATCGACAACTTATGTGAGACAAAGTTATGTCATCTAAATATATCAACAACTTATGTGAGACAAGTTATGTCATCTAAATATATCAACAACTTATGTGAGACAAAGTTATGTCATCTAAATATATCAACAACTTATGTGATACAGAGTTATGTCATCTAAATATATCAACAACCTATGTGAGACAAAGTTATGTCATCTAAATATATCGACAACTACTTTTTGGTTCTGTATTCCCGTCTTTTTTTTATCCCTTTAAATTCTTTCGTAGTTTGATTTACACTTTTTCAAAACCCGATTACGTTTCCACTGAAACGCTTGACATTCTTCTAAACATTTGTATCGTAACACTTGATAGAAAGGGAGTTCTTAAAATGTCCACCCGACGTCGCTGTAAGGATGGATGGTGGTCACGTGGCAAGTGAGGCAAGGGTTTTGCGTTGGAATACAGTACGGAGACTGGGGGTTAAGTTATTTGAGCTAACATGTGGTGAGCTAACATGTGGTGAGCTAACATGTGGTGAGCCATCATTTGCTGGAGATGGCGTGGTGGTTGAGAGTATAGCGCTTTGTTTCCGAACCGAGTAGTCTCGGGTTTAAATTTTGGTGAAAGCTGAAAATTTGAATTAAAAGATGTTTAGAACTTTATGAGTCTACCGAACGTGAAGGAGTGCTGTCTGAGTGGTAAGATAAGATAAGATTAAAAGGTTCAGGAGCTTGTCTCCCAACATAGACTGGAATCTAAAATTCTGGATTTTAAATTTTGTGTCCCTGAATCTAACACTAACGCTTACCTGGCATAAGTTGGAAATATAAAGAGAGACTTTAGGTTCTGGCCACTTGGCAACCTCAATAAAACTACCGGGACTTTTGGGTCTAAAAGGGGACATTACCTGAGATGAACTCCAATTGGTGACAAGGCAGGGAGACCTAGGTCTCCCGTAGTGCCCTGGTAAGGAACTCTGCTGTTTGGCGTAGTGCCTCATAGCTTCCATACAAACATAGTGAACCACTGGATACGTCTTCCCGCAGCTCGCGGAGCTGCGGACACTCTTGCAAGACGTGCGCCACCGTCTCTTCTGATTCCTCGCAGTGTCGGCAACGGGCATCAAAGTTTGACCGGAACCGGGCGAAGTACGCACCTATGGGGCAGTGTCCCGTACGCCACTGCGCTATTGTTGTCCGTTCCGACCTTTTTAGCCTCCACCACGGGTCCTCTCGATTTGGGCGGCGCATGTGCTGCCAGACTCCCCTGGCAGTGTTGGAGTCATCCCAGGATTTCAACCATTTTTCAGGTACCCACTCTCGTATAGTTGTGGTAGCCGGGGACATTACCAGATACTTCCAGAGTATTTCAGTTATTTTTCATTATTGATACCGCGTAAAAAATAGGTTTATTTGCAAATTTAGGTTGTTCACTGATATTTCTTTTTGAAGCGTCACATTAAAAAAATATGTAACACAAAAAAACGATGAGATCAAAAGGAGAGACACATCTTTTAAAACCCTTAACATTTAAAATTGAAAATGAAGCTTCAGATTGATTTAAACAAATAGATAGTGTTATTACCGTTCAATAATTGTCTATTAAATATGTATACAAACATGTTATTAAAAAATCTTAAAAAGTTACATCGTCACGTTACACCCATATTTCAACAATACACTTTGATTTTCATAGCAGCTTAAAAAAATCTCTAACAGTCAGATTTAAATATTTGCTGTGCTTTATCTCAAAGTCAAACTAAGATGCAGTAAAATTTTACCCTCAATATTTTTTTCTAAAAGTTAAATGTACAAACTATGGATTATTAGATGAAGTCTGATTGTATGGAAGCGAAAACAGAGTTTTGGGATTTTTTTTTTTCCGGTTAGGAATCCCAGAAATGTGGAGAGGTTGTACAATCAGATCGGAAATATTCCCAACGACTAAGGGTTCGATTGATCTGAGCCAATGCTTACAGGAAGCAACGAACCGTGATCAGTTGGATACAGTGGAAGTGAGGTGAACGGACTGGACCTTGCAACTGTGAATACACTGGACACGCTTGAGTACCCCCGATGGCCAAAGCATTGCCAGCTGACAATCATGATGGCGAGGTTTCAAGACATGGCGAAAAAAAAATATCTATGAATCGATTTTAAGTGTACGAAAAAAAAAAGAATATTTAATAAGCTATGTTTTTTTTTTTTAAATTTATGTGATAATTTTTTTAGCACCTTTAAGCACTGCAGAATAAAATTTTCTAAGCGATTCCGTTATTAGCACAAAATAATTTCAATTTGGTGGAAGAACTTGACTTAGAAACTTATTTAAAAATGCTACTAGTTGACAGCAAGACTTGATATGTAGGTCAACTGCCACGCATTGAGATAATTATAGAAGTACAGCCCAGATGTTTTTACAATACCTCTACTCAAGTCACAACTTCGTGGAAACTGGAAAGCTGCTATAAAAAAAAAAAAAACGACTCTGGAAAAACGATTTTTCTAGAAATTTAACAGTTTAATAGTTGAAAAAAGAATTACAAGCTCGTTGGCCACACGGGGAACAACTCTACTTTGTCGTTACAGTTTTTCAAATTAAAAAAATTAAAAAGAAAATATAAATTTGGCTAGTGACTATATCTAGGTCTAAAGCCAACATGGCGTAGTCAGCCGTATTAACGTAATAACGAGATAACAGTAACATTAAAGTTGCTTCAATCATGACTTCAATGTTACTGACGTTTACAAGCAGCGTTTATGGGCCCTTATGTTTTCGCCAACCTAAATATAGATTGCATCTAGATGTAGAAGTAGAAGTAGATCTGGACTAAGTCTTAGTGGTACTATGTCAGAACTGTAGGTCTAGTGTTAGATCTAGTTGTCCCTATAAAGAACATACCAATACATTATCACATAAGTAGGCCTTCCTCGCTAGCCGAATCATAAGATGCTTTCTAGCAGATGAAGGTGCCACGGGTTCGATACCCGAACGGACCTCATTCACCAATCGTAGACAAACAACATTAAGCCACGTGATACTATTGATAAAACAAAAAAAAAATTACGTATCACGTGACAGCCTAGATGGATTGCGTAATTTGTATAGAAGATATAGAGATATAAAGTGGCAAAATGTTGTTTGTTTACGATTGGTGAATGAGGTCCATTGTGCCAAACATTTTTAAAAATATTTTTTTATATTATTATTTTATTACATTTGAACTTTCATAATGGAATTAGGGTTAAGGTTCTTTTTTTTTTGTTTTTTTTTTTTTTGTTTTTTACTTAGTTAAAAAAAAAGGTAAATTCAGTTTAGCGTCCTTAATATTGTTTTGTTGATTGTAAACTTCAGATTGACATATTATTCAACATCTTTGGACTCCATTATTCTCATTTATCTTCACGTAGCTGTGGCCGAGTGCTTAAGGGCTCGGCTTCCGAACCTGGGTTCGAATCTCGGTCAAGACTGAGATTTTTTTATCTTTGGGATCCAACGGGCTCCCCCGAGTCGATCCAACTCTAATGGGTGCCTAACTTTGGTCGTTGTGCGGGCCATACGACACCCTGCTCGTTAACCGTTGGCCGCATCAACAGATGACCTTAACCTCATCTGACCCCTAGATCGCAGAGGCTGAAAGGGAATCTTATCTTCACTTAAAACTTAAAAGTGATTTCAAACTTAAAGTGTATCAAGTGAATCTAGGCAGACAGTGTAAACCTTTGTGTGTGTGTGTGTTTGCGTGTGTACTGTAGTGTTAAGCGATAGTTTTAAACCAACATTTCCATCTCCAGATGTATCTTAAAAAAAAACCGAGTTCCCAAAATCTGCTATATGAAACACCTGCCTCCCTGACCCACCCATCCCACGCAGAAGATCAATGAAGCTATTTCAGACCAGATCACTTTCTTCAAAGAGAATCTGACATTTTAATTAAAAGATCAAAACCCTGGCAGACATGTTAGCTTCGTTTAATTCTAGAAAACATAGAAAAAAATACTTACAAAACAAATCAAAACTACTGAATTTTCATACGATTAAATCCTAGAACATATTAATTAGAACTCGCTGCAAGTATCAAACTCTGTGGACATCAAACGGACAAGGAGATTGAGAGGCAAAGACAATGATGAAATTTGCTTACAAGTTCTCTACCATCTAACAGAAACTTGGTTTTGATGTGTGGGTCATATTGTATCAGCATCGACAGAACATGATTTGAATCTAAGGTTATATTATTTGTTTCTGTGATCTACTTAGTCAAGACCCTTATGAATAAAAAAAAATAATATAAATTTATAGATCAGTGTTTCCCAAAGTGTTCATGAACTGCTGGAATGGTAGGCCTGGGCGTACATTTTTCTCTCTATAAATAAGGAAAATGTTAGAATGGGCGAAATGTTCCATTGAGGAAAAAATTTGAGAACCACTGTTCTAGATCAACCGTAAAGCTAGCTTTCATTAAAAGAAACACATTTCTTGTTGCATTTATTTTAAAGGAATTGGCAACACCTATTAATAACAATAACAAAGACCTTCCTTCAGGTAACAGTACCAGGAAAAAGAAGAACAGGAAGAAAGAGAAAGTGATGGGAAGACAACATAAAAGAATGGATCGACACATTATTTTAAGAGATTCTATCCGGGGCGAAAATACTGAAAGGAATGGAGAAAGACTGTAGACAGATCATGGGTGGTGCCCCATTGATTCATCAAACTAAGGGATAGATTTAGGTGAGATAGATTAAGGTGAAGTTGATTGAGAACATTTATTGACGAGATATTCAAATACATTTTCTAATTAGGTCTAGTGACGATGACTGACAAGAATTATTCACTGTTGACATATAATGTTTTAGGAACGCGGGCGTCTAGACATTCTAGGTCAGCGGTTCTCAAATTTTTATGCTCGGCGACCCCTTTTTACAATCCCCCACTCTGACGCGACCCCCCCCCCCACACACACACATACAACAATAGAAGAATAGACAAAAACAATCCATATTTTCGATGGTCTTAGGCGACCCCTGGCAAATCGTCAATCGACCTCCAAAGGGGTCGCGACTCACAGGTTGAGAACCCCTGTTCTAGGTCATTATATCCTGGTGATAAAAAAGAAAGTGTAACCATAACGGGAAATCAAATCACATTCATTTTAGGTCTGTATCTTATCTTATCTTATATAGTACAGACGTTACTTCAAAAAAGAGGATGATTACGTCCTACGCGTCATGCAAAGCCTTCTGGATAGAAGACTTAAAAGCAAAGTAGCAATTATACATAAAGCACAGAACCATAATCTTCAAATACAAAAACAAAATTTAATAAAATACTATGAAAGACACAAAGATAAAGGCACATTCCTCGTTCCATATGCTAGGACAAATTAGTACAAGTGCTCCTTCCTGGCGCAATTAGAGCATGGAATGGGTTGCCTGAGCTAGCCAGGAAAACCAGTGACTTGGCAGAATTTAAGTCATTGGTTAAAATGCTAGAATCGACATTCGATTGCCTTGATCAGGGACATTGCCATGAACGAGGATTGTTTGAAACGATAAGTCTGAAGAATGCAGACGACTTCACGTAGGGGGGAAAGGGTTAAAAAGTAAAACCAACGAATCCATGCTAAACGTACTTTAAAATAAGATCCACTATTACATCTAAGAAGCATACTGGCACATTGTCTTAGCAACCTTAGCTATAGCGTAGGGCCCCCACTTGACTCGTGGGCCCCCACATGACTCGTGGGCCCCCACTTGACTCGCGGGCCCCCACTTGACTCGTGGGCCCCCACATGACTCGTGGGTCCCCACTTGACTCGCGGGCCCCCACTTGACTCGTGGGCCCCCACTTGACTCGTGGGCCCCACCCCAAAAAAGGTATCAGGAATCATTTCGATAATTTTATAGAAAAAGCAAAGGAAAATGTGCCTTACAATGGGCTCCGTATATCTAATCGTTTAGTGCATTACCAAGTCTAAATGAGGTCCCGTTCAGACTCAGACAGTAATTAAAGTGTAACCTAAGCACTTGGGATAATCATAACAATATAATTCTACAATGTACTTTCAAACGAAACAAATCAAACTTCACTTATTTCTAGATCTATCTGTGCAGACTTAATCTAGCCCAGAGCGCTCTGCTACTTAAGATCCTGAGAAGTGAAGTGTAATCGACCATTAATCAATCGCAGCGTTTTCATTTGGCGAACAAATCAATAAATGAACGTTACCCCAAACTAGTGAGCCACATACACCTCCAGGAAATCAAAGTCTGAACTACAGTTTAAAGTTTAAAAAATCACATTATACGAACGGTCTGGAACAAATGAAAACATCATAACAAAATCAAAGAAATGGAAAAAAAAAACAGCTAGTGAATATGACACGTTTGAAATTTCAATATCTCCGAAAACACACTCCTACACTCACGTCTGAACCTCGGACTACCAGGGGAGACAATCTGCCTCGCGCTACTCTCCTCGCCCAGCCTCACTCCCCCTCCACGATCGTTGCCTGACAACTGCACGCGCCGTTCTTGTATGACGGCCTACTGTCACAAACAATTTAAAATTGGGGTCGGACGTGGGGAGGGGGTGGGGGAGTATTACTCCACATTACACTGAAACTTGTACCTCCCAAACCCCCAGCCAGGCCATCATCACACCTAGACATTTGGAATTAAACACTTAACAAGTAATCCAAAGAGATTGTTTCATTTTCGATGAGAAATGTGGCAGTAAATTTATTACGCCCTTTCTGATTGGCCAGGGGCTACCGGAAGTAGCAAGGTTCAAGCAATGTATTTATAGGCACATAAATTTAGAAGCAGTTGATTTAAATCGCGCTAAAAGCTTTGCATTTACATCACGCTAAAAGCATTGCATTTAGATAAATCTAACAGATTTGTATTTACATGACGCTAAAAGCTTTGCATATACATGACGCTAAAAGCTTTAAATTTACATGACGCTAAAAGCTTTGCATTTACATCACTCTAACAGCTTTCATTTACATAACGTTAAAAGCTTTGCATTTACATGACGCTAAAAGCTTTAAATTTACATGACGCTAAAAGCTTTAAATTTACATGACGCTAAAAGCTTTGCATTTACAAGACGCTAAAAGCTTTAAGTTTACATGACGTTAAAAGCTTTGCATTTACATGACGCTAAAAGCTTTGCATTTACATGACGCTAAAAGCTTTAAATTTACATGACGCTAAAAGCTTTCATTTACATGACGCTAAAAGCTTTGCATTTACAAGACGCTAAAAGCTTTAAGTTTACATGACGCTAAAAGCTTTAAATTTACATGACGCTAAAAGCTTTCATTTACATGACGCTAAAAACTTTGCATTTACAAGACGCTAAAAGCTTTGCATTTAAATAACGCTATAAGTTTTGCATTCACATGACGCTAAAAGAATTGCTTTTACATGACGCTTGATGTCCCCTTGGGGACTATTGAGCCCTGGGTGAAATTTTTTTTATGCATTTAAAAACAAACGATCACGCAAACATTCACAGAGGTACCCCCTCTTCTCCCCTCCTCCTTTCACACCTGGTCCAGACATGTGATAGGATCATAGCGCATTGAGAAAGCTAGAAGTTAAACAAAATCATTTGGTACAAATATTTCTAATCGTATAGATTTTTTTTTCATATGTCTGACTAGAGATGGGAATCAATCCATATATATAAAGATCGGGTTCGGTTCGAACAGATCCAAAGTTCAGGATGGAGCTTTGGTTCCATGTTATGAAATTAGGTAATAGCAAAACTAAGTACATAGGATATTCAATCCATTAGTTCAAACACTTGAACATGAGTCCTGACATATGTCAAGATCAAACACAAATAATGCTACTCATACTAGATATTTCAACTTCAAACCTTAAAATAATCTAAGGCTGCGGGTCAAAGTTCACAAAACATCGAAGCTGTACATGTGATGGTATTAGACAACTAGGAAGGCTGACCCATTATCAAAGTTTTAGTTTTATTTTAATGTGGTACTTTTCTGGATGGACAAACCTTTAAAGTTCGATAATTCCCGACAATCTATTTCCGGCTTTGCGACTAATGCAGCAGGCGCAAAGCTTTATTTTTGATGAACTGCTACATCTACAGCGCTGAGCAGTATGCAGTCATTGGAGAATGGAGAATCCCTAAGGCAGTCATATTAAACTTACCACTTTGCCTCATGTTAGTGTGTGTTAGATACACCTGCTTCGACGCGATATCAGATGTTTGCTTAGCGCAGGTATAAAGATCCACAACAAATCTCCATCATGGAAGGTGGAATAAGAAAAACAAAAATAAATTTAAAAAAAAAAACACAAACATCACCTCCTTTATTTTCACACTCTTTCTCTCCCAACTCTGTTGTTACCGGTCGTTGACTTGTAGCACCAAACTGCTGGTAGACAACTGAACTATTGTAGGAATAATATATCTTAAGTATTAAACTTTAAAAAAATTGAATAACTTCCTTTTGTGAACAAAACTAACTAGAACTTTATTTATATAGAGACAAACCAAGTTGAAGTTGAAATGAGACAAAATAAATGTACCAGACTTAACCCAATCATAACTCACTGCAATAAAACAACCTTTCAGTCTCAAGTTTTAGAGTCGTCTCCTCTAATACCGAGTGAGTCTCATCGCACTAGGGCACTGTGTTGAGAACTCTTATTGTCTGTTAATACGAACAAGGAAAGCAGCAGTTCGTTGTAGAGTTTCCCTGTCTCCGTACAGAGCTAGCTCGCCATGCGTACAAGTTTCTTTTTTACTCGAATGGCCATTTTTGTGGGGTGTAGTTCTCTAATACCTACTGACTTTACAATACAACTTATGTTGCATCATTCACAACCAATCGCTAACCTCTTTCCACCGTCACCATAGAAACGCACACACACACACACACTCTGCATAACACCTTCCACGTCACCAAAAATGTATTTGAGCAAAGCAGGCCAAATTCCAATACACCACACCTACCCCTGCCTTGATTGTAATCGGCTTTTTAAAACGAAGATCGGGCTTCGCAGTTTTCTTCCAGTTCATAGACAATCAAAATCTACTTGTGTTTATATTCGACCACAAAAGAAGGAGAGAATTATTACATGAATTGTACACTCATCGGTAAATGTAGGTTAGGGTTGTAATGTACTCTTGACAGTAAAAAAAAAAAAAAAAGTAAAGTTTCCCTTTCAGATGATGCTAGGGTCATCTGTTTCTGAGGCCAACGGGCACAGTGTCAGGTGGCCAGCATAACGACCAACCGCCTTTACTTTCACAAACTAAAGTCAGGTACCCGTTAGAATGGGGTGGACTCAGGGGCGCCCTAAAAATCCCAAAATTCAAAATCCCAGACTTAACCGAGATTCAAACCCAAGATCCCTGGTTTGAAAGCCAAGCATTTAACCAAACAGCTACAGAGCCACCACTATGACATCAATACTCTCAAAATTAGTTCGTCATCTTGAATAATTGTACATTAATGTCTTGTAAAATAAATTCAATTCATCCTGAGAGTTTTGTTTCATTCACTACCGAGTGAGAGTCAATGTATGAAATATTCAAACAGCCCATTGCAATACATCTGACCCTGACCTAAATTAGGCCGATATCGTCTGCTCAGCCACACCTCAAATCTATGCCACTTCTGCTGATACGTGCCAGGCTTTCAGAATGGTATTTAAAATGTAAAGTATATCTGTGATGAGTAAGCTCGTAGAACAGGCTATATAGTGCAATTGTATGACAAATCGACCAGTTGTTCAGAGCTAATTAAAGTGATATTTATGTAGATAACACTAAGCTATTCAAAGAATGAAAATAACATTTTAAAAAGAAAACCAGATAACAAAGGTAATAATTGAATGCAAATAATAACTTTGTGCGATTAGAAATATTTATATTAATTATTTTGTTTAGCGCAACTTTCATGCTTATAACATGATCAGTGCGCTATGGTCCAATCACTTTTGGGGATCAGTTGGAGGGGGGGGGGGGAGGTTTCCGTGTTGACGTTTTAACAGTTTAAAAAAAAAAATTGTTCGAGTCAGAATTCGAACCTGATGTTTCAAGTCTCCGTGGTGTAAAGCCGACGTGTTGGCCACTGAGCTATTAAAGTACGTATGAAAAAAAAAGAAGGTTTAATAGTCTGTTGTTAGTTTAACATTTTTAGCGAACGGACTAATTCTCTAAATAAGGCTTATCTTATCTCAGCTTAAAGAGCATTTTGTATATATGACAAACTTAGTTAGTTTCGTCTAATTTTAGAGATTTTAGAGAGAAAGTGATGGATTGGTAACACCTTTTAAAAAGATACCAACAACAGAGCTAGACAGACCTTAGAGTGGAACCCCCTAGGGCACCAGACGCAGAGAAAGACCAAACAAAAACAAAAAAAAAAAAACGTGGGGACGCAGTGTACTAGCCAAGAGGACCGGAAAGAACTGGGAAGCCATTAAAACTAGCAAGAGACCGTGGAGAGTGGTGTGTTTTTACTGAGGTTCTATGTTCCATGAGGAACGCAAAGAAAGATGATTACGTTGAATTGATTAACTCATTAGATAATATTTAATTGATTGATGTTTTGTCATCAACAAGAGTTGTGCAAGGTGTCGAATTGATCATATAATGGAAATCGGGAGAAATAACATGTAAAAGATCCCAGACAGACAAACACACAGACAGAATGAGTTAGTGTAAGCATTGTAAAAAAAACAACAATAACATGGATTGCAAATGAAGGATATCACGTAAATTGAGCATTATCAAAGTGAGAAGGAGATTTGATTATGTCAAGGGAAACAATCGGTAATATATTTACATCGATTCCTTTTAACTAGCTGTTTCCCTTATTCTACTTCGACCTTGTTTTTAGTAACATGCTGGACTTCAGAAACAAAGAAAGTAGAACCGTTAAGTTTTTCAGGAACAAATTTGACATCCACCAAAGTACTACTTCATTCAATGTATGTAGAATGCAAGGCGCGATTCTACTATACATTGTACATCCGGGTATGTTTGGTGAAATCACACAGCTATGTAGATTTTAGATTTAATAAATCAACATAAAACAGAAGCCGGGGTAATTGCTTTTTTTTTGTGTGTGGATTATATAAATAGCTATAAAATTTTAATAATCACTTCATATTTTTCGAATTATTTTGATGTGCGAAGACAATATGGTTATTAGAATTATCACAGTTATTTACCTTTTAATTATAGATAAAACATAACTTATAAGGATGAGATTAATCCAGGCGTCATGTGCATTAATATAATACTATCTGTTTGTGTAAACAATTGACATTCTTCTTTTTTATTTTTACAAGTATTTGGAAATGTTTGTGAAAGTTATTTTCATGTTCCTGCACGGAACTGTATCAGGAAAAAGAAAAAAAAAGGCAGGCCAAAGAATCGATGAGAAGACTTCATATAATAATTGCCTCACTCTGAAACGTCTAGGATTATCAGGATACAGAGATTAACGCAGGTAGCTGGTTGTCAGGATACAGAGACTAACGCAGGTAGCTGGTTGTCAGGTAAATTTTGTGGTGCTACAACTGTCTAACAGACAGGAACAGGTGAGGATGATAGACATTGTTTGAAAGTAGATCACCTTTATTTTCACCTCCTCACCTGCCCTTCTCTCTTGTTCTACACCCACTCTCTGAGTGTTTTTTTTTCTTTTAAAGAACTCTCTACTATGTAAAACTAAGTGTCCTATGATTTAAGGTTGAATCGGATCGTATCCGATAAGAATGGATCAGATTGGATTTGATTCGAGAAGGATCTGATCCTATTAGACAGACATTGGAAAAAATTTGAAGATTGGGGATCGAACCCACACCATTCGCGTAATTAGCTTGACACTCTGTCCACTTTACTTGCAGTTTCAACGCTATCATTCCTTCCAACCATCTCATCACAGGGAGTGGAAATTTACATATAATAAGATTGACTGTATGCATTCCACATTGACCAATTGTCAGTGTTACGTCATGAGCCCGTCAATCTGCGAACGACTTTTCAATATAAAATTAGAAATATGAAATTAGAATCCCAAACGAGTGTTTGTATAATTGAAGAAAACAATAAAAGATTTAATAGCAAGGGAGATTACTATTTTTTTTCTCCTCCTCAAGCCTTTATTTTAGAATTAGAAAAATTACTTCGACAATTTTGGTAAGATTGTAAATCGCTCAGCATGTACTGCGGTTAATAAAAATTTATATTTTCCTCGATTATTTCCCTTGGCTCAAGAATCGTCTGTTACACACCTTATATAATACAGACGTTACTTCAAAAAAGAAGATGATTACGTCCTACGCGTCATGCATATTAACCAATGACTTAAATTCTGCCAAGTCACTGGTTTTCCTGGCTAGCTCAGGCAACCCATTCCATGCTCTAAAAGCACTAGGGAAGAAGGAGTATTTGTACAAATTTGTCCTAGCATATGGGACGAGGAATGTGCCTTTATCTTTGTGTCTGTCAGAGTATTTTATTAAATTTTGTTTTTGTATTTGAAGATTATGGTTCAGTGTTTTATGTATGATTGCTATTTTACTTTTGAGCCTTCTTTCCTGAAGGCTTTCTAAATTTAGTGATTTTACTAAAGGTGTTACTCTAGTCAAATGTGAATACACGTATTTGGTTAAAGAGGATATCTACCTCGAAATAAAATGTTGCACTAAAATTGCGTCCAATGGCGCTGATAGTAAATCAGAATCACTCATGCTATATCCAATCAGCAGACTGATTGATTTTCTGAGTACTAACTATGCGGGTGCTTCTTAAAATATAATGTAGGTCAAAATGTGTTCATTTAATACATTTTATTGTAAACCAACTCTCAGTATTGACATTTTGTTTTCTATATTCTGTTCGTTTGTTGTTAGCCGCTTCATATTGTAATGTATCTCCCTGAAATACTCGAAAGGAAATGGGAATCGAATCGGTGCATACCTTTCCAACCCAAAAGATTGAAAGTATTTAAAACTAACAAAAACAAAATGATGAAATAGAGATAAGATTTTCCTATCTTTGTCATGGCAAAACAATTAGGCCTTATATATGCTACAAGCACAATTAGACCATAGAAATAATATAGAGAAGGTCATCATAAAATTCCATATTGGAAAAACGAGGCTATTCTTATATCAAACGAAGAATTCGGAATTATTAAAACACATTTTTTCTAATAAAAAAACAACAACTAAAAACTAAAGAAAACATAAAGAAACTAGAACACACACAAGATTAGAGTAACACCATTAGTAGAATCACTGAATTTAGAAACGCTTCAGGATGAGTCACGATATCATTAGTAAAGAAGTAAAATGTATAAAACAATGAACCATAATTTAAGAATACAAAAGAAAAATATGTAAAAAAAAAAAAGATATAGACATATTTCATACTCTAATATATTATAATATATTAGGGCAAGTGCTCCTTCTTCCCAATAGTTTTTAGAGCGTCGAAAAGTTTTAGTGTATATCTCATACACTTTCTTATTATATGTTCAATGAACATCTCTTTGAGTTCGCACAGTCTCACTATATACTTCAATGTCCATCTCTTGAGTTCACACACTGTCTCACACAAACCACCTTCCAGCTCTGCTTGTCAATTCCAACGCTACAGCGACTGCCGTGTTGAAAGTCTACGAGGTCTTATTTGCAAGTCAAAGCAATTGTGTATATGCCTTTAAAGCCTCATTTGTCAAGACAACATTTCAGTGGTGAGTTTTGAGTGCTTGGGTGAAAGATGCACGAGAACCACGAGACAGTACGTGTGAGTTTAATAATGCTAACAACTAAGGAATTAAAAGAACTAAGTATGATACGATAGGACCTATACAATTCGATTGATTTTGTCAGGGCTTTTTTTGTGACGGTACGCACCGGTACGGCGTACCGGCACCTTTTTTTTTTAAAAAATACTTTTCTTGTATTGTAACGTATATTATTAATTTCTTAGTAATTAAAAGTTAGGCAATCAACTACTGAGTACCGGCACCAATTTTTTTTTTACAAAAAAGCACTGGATTTTGTTATGTATAAGCTTTGTGCAGATTACTGATAGAACTTGTACTGTGGATAGATTTTTATGTTCTGGTGACAGATGATGCAGCAGATACTAATGACTGACTGACTAGTGAATTACAATGTGTGTTTGTGTGACTGTGTGTGTGTGTATGCTTAAAGCAGTGACCAGTGACCTACGAGTCCCGTGTTGACAGGTTGAGTGGAGAAGTCGTTGATGAGCATGAACTGGGAGACTTATAATTGGCAGGATTTGAAAGTGTCGCATGTTGCGAGCAGGCTGATCATTGGCCTCTTTCAATTTTTAGCAATAGATATTAGGAAATATAAAGGCCATCTTGCAGAAATTCAGATAAATAACCAAACCCTAGAACAAAAACAAAAAGTAAACTTTTTTATACAGCAACCATCATCAGTCTAATTTACTTTTCCATCACCTGCTGGTATGGTAATACTTCACTGGCACAAAGACTTAGACTAAATAGACTAATTAAAAAAGCATCATGTATCACTCGAACACAGCTACTATCTCTTGAAGAGCTTTTTCATGAAAGATGCCTTTCCAAATCACTTACGATTCTTAAAGATAGACTGCACCCATTAAACCACTGTTACATAAGATCTGAACGAAGTGGTCGTCTCCTTTCCATTAGAACTTTAACAGAAAGATTTTAAAACTCATTCATCCCACTGTCGGTCAGAGTGTAACAAGATCATCTGTCTTCATCGAGAAGTACATAGAAGTCAAATTCATAAAGCGCTGGTTGTGAGTGTGTATGTGTTTCGTGTGTGAATGTTGTTCGTATTTGCATCTATATTGTTATTGTTACAGTAGCTACGCTGAGGTTGTCTATTGTAGTCAAACTGAATTTCCATTTGATTGGATCAATAAAACTTATCTTATCTTATTGTGTTTGAATGTAGCCGAAAGTCTAAGACGAACTTAATAACACAATTTTGAACATTACACATTTAAATGAAGGAAAAACAAAAGCGCTTTACTTGGGATCACATCGCAATCTTAGTAATTTTTTTTAGCGCAGCATTCTTTTATTAATTATAAATATAATTATCCTCTATTTCCCGTGGAAACATATAGCTCGTGGAAATGTCTTTGTGGACACCGATGTTAACTCTGTCACAACTTAACGCTATGTGTTCTGAATGTAATACGTTTTTTTTTTGTGTTTTTTTTGTGGTGAAAGTGAATCTAATTTTTTGGTATCTAAACTAATACCGCGAAGCAGAAGAAGGTTAAGAGATCTCCACTCGTCGGAATCTGACACCAGCAGGTGAAAAAAAAAAACGACAAAATATCTGTAAAGACAATGTCTGGAGTGAAATCTTCATAGAACGAATACCCTCCCCCACCTCTTTTTTTCTAACGTAACATTTGCGTCATAGACGCTTCTCTCCCCCACCTTGTTGCACTATCCTTTGACTACGTACACACAGACACACACAGACACAACACGGGCCATGTTCAGCGGTGATACAATGATGGAAACAGATGTTCATAGTCAATCTCACGGTTCATTTCATCTGTTTTTAGTGGAACGAAGGAGAAAACATATGAACAAACATATGAACAAACATATGAACACGTCATTTGATCAGTTTTGTTGTGGCTGGAGCATCTCTTCGTCTCAGACCCAGGCGGGATAATTGATTACACATTAATTGAACCATAGAACAAATGTATGAGGAAAGAAAATTATGAAACTGCTGATTGGCTGTTCATTTCTTCTTCAATTTGTTTCTTCCATTGCTTCATTCTACCTGTGAGCTTTACCCAACCACCTTCACCTAGCTCATAGTCTGTTGGACCGTTGAGGCACCACACAAGATTTGTCGACGGTCTTTCTCCATTTCCCTTTTTTTTTTTTTTTTGTCTTGGATAGAAACTTTGTCAATGGGAGGCCCGTCCATCTTTTATATTGTCTCCCCCATCACTTTCTCTGCCTGTTCTTTTCCCTGAAGGAAGGTCTTAGTGAGCCATGATGAGCTTGTAAGATGGCCATAATGGTTTAGTTAGCAGGTCATCGTGGGTCCAATCGCTGTAATAATCCTGTCTCTAATCTCCTAACCGTAATCAAGTTCTTCAATAAACAGTCCCAGTTCATGATTTTACAAAGGCATCTGGCTGATACTCCCATCCATCCAAGTGGCGCTACAGCCCATGGAGGGATCTGGCCTGCTTCAAAACATCCTTCCATTCAAATCTCTCCTGGGCCTTTCGTCTCCACGCCCTAACCCCAAGCTGTTGCAGATCTGCTTCCATATCATCAATCCATCGCATTCGGGGTCTGCCTTTGGGTCGCCTGCATACGATTTTCGCTCCTCTGTTATCTGACATTCTTTCAAGGTGAGCTGCCCAACGTAGTCTGTTCTTTTTTTACTTCGGTCACTATTGGTGGGTCTGGAATACCTTCTGGGCTGGAACTCCCAAGTCTCCATAAAACGATGTACAAAATGTTCATGTACCTCTGTTTGTTCAATTCTTGACTGAACAAAAAAAAAAATGGAGTCAGTGCGGTAATTTAAGCCAGAATTAATTTTAAGATGATTAGATTTTGAAAAATCATAACTGCCGAATAAGAATTTTTACTATGTGGCCAATTAGGAAGTTATTTATAAGCTGTTAAATTTCTATTGAAAATCGATATAGCCTTGTCAAATTTCCACTCAAATTTGTGCAATTGGAAGATTGGTATTTGGAAGATTTATAAAAAATACAAATATTTATCAGTGAGTGATTTCTAGGGGGTCAAATGCGATTCATGGGAGATATCCGTAGTTAATATGTAGAGCCGAAATATAAAATGGTGCTTCAAATAGAAATTTTAGTTAAGTAGCTTGAAGTAATGAAGTAGATGTGGCTGGCTTGGTCAGGGCGACGTGATGGAGGACAAACATATCTCATACAGAAAGAGGCGCTCACAAAGAGGAACCAAGGTCGTTCTACGACTGAATGAGACCAACACAGAGAGGGAAGACCTATAGCAAGACCTATAGCAAGTCAGGGAAGCTTCACAAATAGAATCTATAGACATTGCATGGTTTATAAAAATGTTTGAATCTACTGTCTCTATCTTTTCCTGGACTCGATCATTCACTTCAGGACTGCACCAGGACCGACTTCATGGCCAACAAACAGTCCCGGTCTCCTCGCTGTTCTGTCTTGAACTGCACTTTTCTTACACACTGTGTCTCTGGTCCACGCAGGCTTATGATGACCATAACACGGGTTATATTCACGTGCAACGTTCATACCAGTACTGTCCCTTGCCCTTCGACATAGCACACTAAACTGTCTTTCTGGCCTGTGTCACATCAGTCAGCTGATCACACACAGTTAACCCTATCACGTCGCCAATAAGGTTACAACAATATAAATAAAAAGACAGACTGACAGACAGACAGATAGATAGATAGATAGATAGATACTAGATAGACAGATAGATAGATAGAAAGACAGATATATAGATAGACAGACAGATAGATAAATAGATAGATAGACAGATAAATAGATGTTAATTGTAGTGAATCATTTTATTAATTTATATTTGTGGTAGTTATTGCTGTTCTCTTATTTGGAAAAGGTGTGTGTGTGTGTGTGTGTGTGTGTTTCCTGTGTGTTTGTCTCGTCAATATTCAGGTACTCTATTCAGAAAAAAAAAAAGTAAATTGTAACGCGATTGAAGTTACAAAATGTTTTTCATTAGCAAAGATTTCCAAGCCACAGTAATCACGAATACTGTTTATTATTTACAAAACTATGCTGTTTATTATTTACAAAATTATACTTTGTTAATGTAAGAATGTCTCCCAAACGCGCCTTGCATCCGCGTCTTCTGAATGCCATGACTTTCAGGAGGCCAGGAAGTAATCTTCGCTTTCTCGAGCGATTTTCGCAATCGAAAATTTACATCGATACAGTTAGACTGAACATTCTATCTATTTCAATTACATTAATTTTTTTGTAGCCACTTAACAAATACGCTACAGGGGGTAGCCAATTTAAACAGATACAAATGTAAAAAATATGCAAATTAAGCTAATTATTAAACATTCAAGCACCGCGATTCGCAGTCTCATTCTCACCATCTGTCTCATTTTCTCTGTCATACCCTCCAGCGAATTGCAACACTTAACATGAACATTCCTACGCTACCACCACACACGGACAAAGAGGGAGGTAATCACGTTCATGTAGATCCTGTATAAACAGTTTTTTTGTTCAAACATATCGATTTCTTTCCAGATTGCTGGAAGCTATGTGATTAGAAGAGCCAAAAACTGAGAACACCTGCTCCAAAGATTTGTTGCAGTCGAAGACACAAATATAGAGACTCGAACAAGTTTGTGAATGTTCCATCTTCATCATCAACGTGGCTGTGTAATGTGCAATAATAAAGTATGGTGTGATGGGAGAGTCTGGTGACGGCTTCAGAAGTGAGGAGTAAGTCTTAAGGGAAAATGTATTTGGAAAGCTTGAAATTCGTTTTAATTCTTAGAATTATTCCGTGTACTGCTGAGAACGTTTTCAGTGTCACTTTTTCACTCTATGTCTTTGCGTTTTTCAGACTTTCTTTTCTGATATGCTGCTGGGAGATGGAGAAGCACTGGATAGATCCACATGGAGAGCTAGCGTGAAGGAAGGGTCATGGATAGCTCATGGTGTACATGTTACCGGCAAAGAGCGAAATGCAGGCATTCTATAGAATACTGGGAGTTTTTAGGCAAATTACGAAATGATTCATCATTTCCTACTTTGCTACATTTTAGGTGATTATAGTGACCCAGCTTTCTTCTTCGTTCTCATTTTATATGTCAGAGGGTTTAGATCAGTAATCCTATATATGAACCGCGCTGTGGTTTCCAGATCAGGCAGTTCGTATGTTTTTTTCTTCTATAGGAGGGTTTTGGAGCCAAAGTCTTGTTCGGGACTTTTGATAAAGTGTGCAGCTTTGAAGGACATGGTCGGCATTCTCCGGTGATGCTTCACAAGGGCAGGTTTCGCTAGTCCCGACTTTTAGCTTCCGGAACAAATGTTATCTCGTTCTGTTGTACCCGGCTATGAATCGAAAATGTATGCGTTGGTCATGTCGTGATAGCTTATAAATAGGCGTGCTACTTTCAAGGCGTCTAGCTTTCAATCAAATATACTACCACATTTTTAGCTGCCTGGTCGTGCGGTTTGCGCGCTGGACTGTCGTTTGGATTTATCGATGGTCCCGGGTTCAAACCCTGCCCACTCCCATCCAGCGTCGCCCTGCGGGAGGTTTGGACTAGGAAGTAAACTATCTTCAATTCTGAAAGAACATCCGAAACATGTGAAACATTTTACAAACAAAAAAGAAACATTTTTCTGCAAAGGGGGGGGGGGATAAAATTTTTCGTTCAAGTCTTTGTTTAAGGGGGATGCACAATGAAATTTCAATTTTTGTAATTTACAGATAAATAGAAAAGCTTTATGCATGACTTGATAGAACATATAGAGACATGAGTAACCATACACATTTTATGAGTGTAGCCTTTTGGGTTGCTATGGAAATGGTATACTGATATTGATATACTATCAATAAACTACATGTGAAAAATTATTAGTCTAACTTATACAGAACTAAAGATTTTGAGATTCTTGTGGACAACATGCACCTAAAAATACATTTTGAGAAAAACGAATTTAAAGTTTTTAAAATGATATAAAATATTTATTGTAACCATAAAAATGAAAAAAAAGGGAATATTAACATAAAACAACATAATAGATAATAAAAAAAACAAAAAAACTATTCATTAAAATGGCCTGATTGATAGGTTGGACCTTCTAGAACCTCTGCCCGGTGCTCATGCTCAATTCTTCGTTTTTTCAAGTTTTTTCTCCTGGACACTAATGCGATTGATTTTCTTTTTCTAACAAGCTGTAGTTTGACATTTTGCTTTTTCTCACTAGAAGAAATGTTCTTTAGTGTCCAGGGAATGCCTAATATGTCAAAAACTGATCTGATGCCAACAGGTCCATTATTGAAGGCTAAAACAGCAAGGTATGTCGCAGCCCTTACCGTTTTTAATGTTGCGAATTCTGTTTTGGGGCATCTTTGCCAAATGAGGGAATAAAAAGATTCATTGGCGTTTTGTGTTCCCATTCTAGAACATCTTTTTAATACTGTCTGAGGAAGATCTATGTGTCAAGGTCTTACTATCGATTTCTTTAGCTGCCTTTAAATAGTGCGAGCGCTCCAATATTTTCGTGACAATTTGACTTTGAAAAAAACAAAAACTTTCATAATGCAGTTAATATTGTTTATATTGTAAAGTTGCGTTTATACTTATTGAAAGGCTCTAAAAAGTTAAACAGTTATTTTTTTTGTTTTTGGCTACAATTAATTCAGCGCTTTTAAAAATGAATTACATATCAAAGAAACGCACCAATCTACTGTTAGTAAACCTTATCTTTGAATAGCTGGCTATTAGTGTGAACTGTCGTTCCGATCGTCCCTGGTTCAACCCATGCTCGCAGCTATTATCCGCCGTCCTGTGGGAGGTTTTAACGAGGGCGTAGTAATTTTTAATTCTGAATTTTTAAGTATCACCCGAAACATGTCAAAGAAACGAAACAGAACTTTGTTTCAGGGACTACTTAGGGCCTAGTGAAAGTTCTAGGGATCGATCGTGCTGATAAAAAAAAAAATCCGGTTAAAATAAAAGAATGCGTGTAATTACGTCCATAAACCAGGACAGGGAAATCAGGGGGGGAAAAAGTCCATGTCACGTGTGTAATAGTTTAATAATAACATCTTGTGGGAGGTCTTTAGCTTTCGATATGAACAGCTTGGAAATGACGGCCCTGTCTAATAAAAACAAACTCGCTTATTACCTGCAGCTGATGAGGCCAGTAAAACACAACGAAGTCAGTAGAAAAACAAAAAACCTAATGCAATACTCAGAAAGACACAAAGATAGAGGCGCATTTCTCATTCCATACGCTAGGACAAATTCATACAAGTGCTCCTTCTTCCCTAGTGACATTACAGAGTGGAATAATTTGCCTGAAGCAGCCAGGAAAAGTTATAACATAGCAGAGTTTAAGCTACTGTTTTACATATATGACTAGATTGACACAAGAAATACGTAGGACGTAATTATCTTCTTTTTTAAAGTCAAGTCTGTGATATATAATATAAGAGAAAGTTTAAAAAGTGGCTACAAATGGGAAAAAAAATCATTTTAAAAACATAGTTTTCTCTTAGAGTTACTTATTTCTATACACCGGTTACTACAAAAACAAAAAAAAAAAAAAAAACTAGCTACTGTCAATGTTTCGGTCATAGATGCAAATCTCTAAAAACCAAAATATAATCATGAAATCATCTCTTAAGTTTGATAACGTTACTACTTTAAAATCACTCTAGGTTATACCAATAACGATGGAAAGCTAGAGATTATAAACAACATTTTATATGTCATTTGTATCACTTCTATTGATACTTTAAATTATTTTTTTTTACAAAACAAAATAAACAAAAACAAACTGATTTATCAAATTTATGAACATCTTGAACCTAAAAAAAAAAACAATAGAATGACACACAAAAAGACAGAACAGAAACCTAAGAACAACTGGATAAGTCACTCCAGAATATTAGCAACATACTTCAGAACGAGGCAGCTGGACATTTCTTACAGAGGCCGCGGCTATACATTTGAGACGAACAGAAAATCCATTGCCCAGGACAGACGTACAACGGCGGGAAAGAGAACCTAAATAAACCACCAGTGGACAACGGCTATGTCTGCGCTGGATGTGGCGAAAAAATGTAGGGCGCATCTGGGACTGTGTAGCCACGCGAAATACTGCACGCCTCATGAATCTTCGCCTCGAAGACACGCCTTAACATTAGCGACATTGAAACCTCGTTTGTATATAAATTTTAAAACAATCCATTCTTAATTATTACAGTAAACAAAGCGAGACAGTATGAGGGAACAAAAATCAGAAAATAACAGAAAGAGAAAGGAAGAATAAGAGAGAGCAACTGAAGACAAGAGTGAGAGGGAAGGAAATAAGAGAGAAGAACAACTTAAAAAGTAGAATGAGGAAAGAGAGAAAAAGTTGTAATATAAGAGAGAAGAGGAGAAAAAAACGTGCGACAGCAAAAGAGAAAGAAAAAAGAGAGAAAGAGAGAACAATATGAAAAAAAGAAGATAAGGGAATTAAAAAAAAAAAAAGACCAAAAAAATGAAATGAAAGTTGAGAGCGAGAAAGAGAGAGAGAGAAAGAGGAGAGAGGAAAGAGAAAAAAGAGAGAAATAGAGAGACAGAGAAAGAGAGAAGGTGAGGGTGAAATAAAGAGTAATGACAAGACAATAAAAGAATAGATCAGCCAAATCGATGCCATTGATTGCTAACATGAATACGACGTAGGCGCAAGACCATATCCCAATACTGACAATATGGCTGCCTGGTCGTGCGGTTTGCGTGCTGGACTGTCGTTCAGATTTATTGATGGTCCAGGGTTCAAACCCTGCCCGCCCCCATCCCCCGTCATCCTGCGGGAGGTTTGGACTAGGAAGTAAATTATCTTCAACTCTGAAGGAACATCCGAAACATGTAAAACATTTTACAAACATTTTTACAATACAATATGGTCAACTACACACTGCCCACTAGGTGCTTATCCCCCCTTGTCTCCTTAGTAGAGAGCCAGGTGACCCAGTGGACACAAGCTGTGCTCGAGGTCATCACACTATAGAACCCAGAAGTATGTCGCTCCCCCCACCCCCCTTTTTTTAATCTCTGAAGAGTTTTTAGCTAAGGCGCTAATATAAGTAGCATTTAAATCTATATCCTGCCATCTATCGGAGATTTTTCACTATTAACTAAACAATGTCAAGGTCTCTAAATTGAACTTTAAAGTTGCAAGCTAATTAAAAGAAACAGAGCTCTCTTTTATTACCACTAATTAGTTGCCAGTTTGGTTTTAAATAATTTTGAAGTCATTAGAGTGAAAGTGGAATATCCTGTAACGACTGAAATTATTTTGTGCTATAAACCAAGGAGCTTCGGAGAATTGATGCAGCAGTGCTAAAAATCTGCACAAAATAATCATATAGGTTAAAAAATAAATTATTATCACTTTCAAAATTTTGTAGACCAGCGAACCAAAACCTGGCGATATATGTGGTATAATTTATAATGTAAGTGTAATATCCATGTTTTTTTTTTTCCGAAACTTGTATACCAAAAGTTTGAGTCAATATCTAGCTTTCAATTACTATGAATAATTTCATGAAACCGATCAGCACTGCATCACTGTGCCATGCTATCTAGATCTAGCCCATGGCCAGCTATTACGTGACGTGTTTAGCGCTCAAGCAATTACCATTGACTAACTGGAGTGAAAGGGCTAAAAATGTCTGCACAATAACGCAATTAATCTCGGGAAAAGATCTTAAAAAACAAGCACCGCACGGAGAGTATCGTCATCAAGTATTCGGAACAAATCGCAGAGATAAACAAGATTTAGCCATAAATCCTGCTTATTTTTATGGTCCCTCGCTGTGCCGGATGTTCTAGGGAAAAAAAACTTGGATTAGCCATGATTTATTGGACACAGGCTCTGGGCTTGCGTGATGGTGTCTTTTGAAATAGCCGTTGCCGATGTGTGTATGGAGTCTATACAGGGACAGTTAATGTATGTACCGTTAATCTGGGTGAATCTACTAGTGTAGTTCTGGGGTCTTGTTTTGTTTTTTTAAAGTCGCTATACAAAGAAATAAAACCTTTGTCAATTATTCAAATATAACCATAAAAAAAAAGTAAAGTTCCCCTTCCAGACCTCGTGGTCTATAGGGCAGATGATGTAAAGGTCATCTGATTCTGTGGCCTACGGTTAACGAGGGTGTCACGTGGCCAGCACAACGACCAACCGCCTTTACTTTTCCCCAACTAATGTCAGGTACCCATTAGAGCTGGGTGGACTCAGAGGCGCCCAAGGATCCCGAAATAAAAATCCCAGTCTTCACCAAGGTTCGAACCCGGGACCCCGGTTCAGAAGCCAAGTGCTTTACCGCTCAGCCGACGCGCCTCCAAATATAACCATAATTTAAATGTTTTTTTATTTTCTTACATAACTCAAAAAGCTGATTATTTGTAATTCATTGGTCACAATGAGACAAATTGTGTTGATTGGATGGCGTCCTGGTCACGAGGTTTGCAATCCAAACTATCGTCATGATTATCCACGGTTTGAACCGTGCCAGGCTTCCCATGCAGTCCCGTGCATTCTCATGATTAAAAAAAACAAGCATTTTAAAAAGTATATGTTTAACGGCGACTTGCGATCTTACAAAAGCTTGCTCTTTGGCTTTTAAATTTGATTATGAATATTTTATGCATAAACGTATAAACCATTTAAAAACCCGTGGGACTGAAAAAAATATTATTGTAGAGAAAAAAAATTGCAAAATTTAAAAGTATATTCTCAAACAAAGCAGAGCTCTATGGCTCTGTCTAGTAGCTCAACTCTTTGTTTAGTAGCCTAGCTCTATCTATGTCTCTTAGCCTAGCTCTATGTCTGTTAGCCTAGCTCTATGTCTAGTAGCCTATACCTAATATCTTAATCCATCAACCAAAAAGGGTTCTTTAGATTGGTTGAATAGCTAGGAGAGTATAGTCATGCCTACAACATTATTTACGAAATACAGAAAACGCATAAACTAATGATCATTTATTGGACTAAATAATTTCAAATGAGGTAAGTTATCTCATCGGTGATGCCGCTTGAAAAAGAAATCCTAAATAATGTTTAAATTTGGAAATATTATTCCATCATTCCGTACTGAACACACAATGCTGGTCTCCGAGAGGAAATGACTTATGATTTTTCAAATATGCCAAAGTACAAGCTTGTGCTATGACGCTAGAATGCCTAGACAGTCTGGCACTTGTATCTATCGAATAAGATATTTTGTTCATATCAGAATGGTTGAGTAGAGACGTTGCTGCCATTTTATCACGAAAAGTTTTTGTTACAAAACAGGTAAACAGTTAAACGCAACGGAAATTACGCTAAATGATTTTTATTTTATTATATTTTTATTTAATTTGATTTTAGTATTTCGTTTTGGGCCATCAAATTCACTTTGCCTAAGGCCTCAAATTACATAAGGCCGGCCCTGCCCTAAATATTTTTATGAATGTTAAGAGACATTTTGTACTTTTTCGGACATATAAAAAGGTTTCGCGTTGGACGATCAAGAATAGTCGGTGCACCTAGTCCACTCTACGGGCAGGAAGTCAGTTTTTTTAAATCTAAACGAGACAGAGACGAACAGGAAGACAGACGGACTGCAAGAGGGAAATGCCTTATTGACTACTACGGTGGTCGCTATATAAAAAAAAGTCTATGCGAAAGTAAAGATTGCAAAGCCTGCGTTATAAATCATGAAAAGACAGGATTTTGAAAAAACAACAAAAAATCGGTCATTTCGTATTTCCGATTTAAACAAAATAAAATGTAATTAAATAGTTTCGTTCATCATAGTTTAAAATTTTTTATTTTTTTTGTTGATGGATTCGTTCTGACAAGTTTCTCTCCAGAATGTCAGTATCATGAACCAATGTCTGGGTGATGGGGGTCAACGCGTTCGGTCGTTGTGCCATAGAGTGCAGAGGAAGTCTGCGTCTGGAGTTCCTGCTTACTAGGTGCGTAGATGTGTATACGATCTTTAAACACTGATCAAACATGGATTACATGCAAGCCGTGACTCATTCTTCTTATAATCACAAGATTAACTTTTTAAAAGAAATATTTATACAAAGTTTCAGACCAAGAGACAAGCGTTATATTTAGTCCAATATCTTCTGATAAGAGGGTTACATGTTCTTAGATGGTTTAAATATAATTTCATGCATTAAAAAAAAAATTGGCAGTCGGACATGCTAAGAGTGCTATTTTGATGTTAAATACTTGGTTTCTATAACATTGCATAGTAATAAATAGAGAATAACAAAGCAGGTTAAAAAATATTGGTACATGTATCTATATAAAAGACTTGATAACATTATTTGTTTTTGGTCCAATCTAATGGAATTTCAGGTTGACTACAATTGACAGAAGGGATTACAGTTGTCTTATTACTAGACTTATGTATACGCTAAAAAATGAATATGCTTTTACTAATACAATACTATACTCGGTCGGCGCAGTCCCTTATTTTCGTAGCATTTTAATTCACTACTTTCTCTCTTAAAAACTTGGTCCCTGGTGCTGTTATTCATTTATGTTTAATATATGTATGTATCACATTTGTTTCAGCACCTAGCTTCAACTCTATGTTTACATTCATAGCTTAATAGTACAATACTAGCACGTCTTTGTCAGACTAAACAAAACGAAATTGTTTAAGAATCCCACAATTCTTCCAAAATCTGATATATATGTAGATAAATACATACAAATTAATTTTTTTTTCTCGGATTTCGGATATGAATAATTTTTTATATGTGTCCTCTGACCTTTCAATATTATACAAGAAGGATTTTTTTTTCCCCTTTCTAATTGTCTTAAGAGTTGAGTCTTAAGGCGCTTGGAACTCTAGACCTTCTAGACCTTTGCTTGCCTCCGTCTGCCTGTCTGAACAAAACTTCTGGAAAGATCCAAGCCGACGTAAAGGCAAAGGACTACATCCCTGTTACCGGGGCCTCATATCCCAAGATGCTCGAAAAATGACTATAAAAAAAGGGCTCTTGCTTGAGTGTGTATCTGTCTACGTATTTTTTAAGCAAATTAGGTCAAATAATGTGCATTTTTTATAACGTTTAACCCACTCGTCGATGACGTCATTGTAAGATCTGAAGTTATTTTGTTTTTTTTTCCAGCACATTCATTGATGACGTCATCCAGAACTATATTTTTTATTTCCCCAATGTTTTCTCCTAGTCTCAATGACACTTAAGAACCTCATTGCTTCTTACGCTCTCTCCGCCCTCCAACATTCCGATTCACACACGAAATCGCCATTCATCTGAGAAGAAACATCACTGGCCTACATAGCCTTCAGATCCGCGACTGTGAAATTGAATTTTATTTTTTTTTTTAACCCGGAAATAAAATATTGAAACATCGTTTTTTTCCCACAATCCTTTTTTTTTTTGTATGTGACTTATCAAGAAATAAATCGGAAGTGAAGAAGTAGTATAAGAAAGGTATGTCGGGATAGACGATCTGGTTGCTTAAGTCTTGGGAGAGGAAGAAAATGGATAGAAAGAGGGAGAGGGTAAAGCAGCGGTTCTCAATCTTTTATGTTCGGCGACCCCTTTTTACAATCCCCCACTCTGCGGCGACCCCCCCCCCCATCCCCGACACACAGATATAGCACTAGAAGACAATAGCAACCCATAGTTTCGATGGTCTTAGACGACCCCTGGAAAATCGTCAATCGACCCCCAAAGGGGTCGCGACCCATAGTTTGAGAACCCCTGGGGTAGAGGAAAGGGAAGAAAGAGATGGAGGGTGATGGAATAAGAAACAGAGAGATAAGAAGAGAATGTGAGGTATTGGTATAGAGGTGGGAGAAAGGCGGTATATTAAAGAAGAAGAGAACGAAAGACAGAAGGGGAAACAAAGAGGAAGAGAAGGAGAGATAGGGAGATATAATGGGAGTATAATCACAAAGAGGGAGAGAGAGCGAGAAATGAGGAGAGTTGGGGTACAGAAAGAGAGAGTAAAGGTAGAAAGAGACTAAATATAATCTTAGAAAAATAAGAAAGAGTGAGAGAGGGAGAAAAAAACAGAAGAGAAGGGGAGGAGAGAAGAGAGGTAAAGAGAAAAAGAGAAGAGCTGAGAGAGAAAAAAGAGGGAAAGAATAAGACTGATAGAGTTGAGGGAAAGAGAAATGGGAGAAAGAAAAGAGATAGAAAGAAAGGAGATAGAAAGAAAAGAATCAGAGACAGAGAGAGAGAAAGGAAGAGAAAAAAAAAAGAAGGAGAGAGGAGAGATTGAGAGAATTATTATAACTTTTATATAGCGAGCTACTTTCATGCTTATAGATCAGAGTGCTTTTGGTCCAATCTCATTAGTGGACCAGTTGGGGGGGGGGAGGGAGGGGTTATCTAGGAGTTGGTCAAGCGCACTTGGCCTCTCGACCACGCTTCCCACAATGGGGAGAGAGAGACAGAGAGAGAAGAAAGGAAAGTGAACATTTGCTGCAGAAATACTGGAAATATGACAGACATAAAATAGATTAAACTCAAAGTTTAGAAAAGAGTCTAATGACCCAATTCTTATTAAAACCACAGACCACTATATATTATTCCAAGATTGGACACTGCACAAAAATGTCGTGAAAAACTTCAAAAAAGCTGAAACAAGGCATTGATTTGTAAAGTAGTTATATGAAGTAAAGTTTTTTTTTTCAACCCTAACCTATGTAAACTATAATTTAATGCTTAGATCAAGTAGTCCGAGTAACTGAATATCGAAAACAAGAGCAGTCTCTTCTCAATTATTTTTTTTTTGCAATTTTTAGATACATAATCTAGAAAGATCTAGGTAATGAGTCTGTTTGAATAAGCAATTCAAAATCATAAGGTGATTAAAATCAACAGACTTGAATTATTTTAATCTGGAGTTCTGAAGTATTATCACAATGTAAACTAACAGGAAATTGATTTATTTCATAGATTTGCGTATTTATATACATCTGTGATTAATATTAATAATATCCCATTCTTTTCAAAATCCACAAAATGGTACAGCATTATTTCTAGACTCTGAAAACTAAAGATCATAACTATTCTAAAAAGATCGATTTTAGTAGATTCGCAGCGACCTCCATTACAGCTTGAAAAAGAGTTGCATGTATTATCATTTATATATATATATAGGTCTGTGATCTGATACTTATCGGATAAGATTCTGTTTCCGTTTTAAAGTCTAGTTGTAATATATATACAGGTCTGTGATTAAAACGTTGAAATTAAGTTCCGAATATCAGGATTTCCCATTAATAAATAAAAATGATGGCCATGTAATAAAAAAAAAAGTTAAAGATTAAATCACAGTGTCACGTGATCACTCGTGCGCGTGTCTGTGTGAGTGTGTGATTACTGTAATACAAAAAAAATAGGGGAGGGGGATTGTTATTTATACACTGACCCAAGTTACACACTTTGCATGCAATCAGGAAAGAGAACTCTTAAGACATAAGTGGGCTCGCCCTTTGACCTATCGCTTTATAAAGCATATCCAGATTTCTATGGGGAAAAAAAAACAACAACACACACTTATGACGGACAATAACAAAGAAAAGTAAAAATAATATGTACATTTCACATCAGGAACATTACACACAAAGAAAGTGTATAGAGATATGTGTGATAGTCAACAAAATTGTAACAATTATTTTTTTTACTGGTTACAAACTTACGGTCTCTCGTCCTTGACCGGCATCGTCTGCTTGTACATCGTTGAAACATCATTTAGTAATCCTCCTTCAGCCATGTCTGAACAGATAATCCACTTGTCCCAAACAACGATAATCCTTTTTGGAATCAGACAGAACACTCACACACGAGCGAGGAAGAAATTAATTCAGAGTTCACTTTCTCGTCAAAAAGCTAAAGTGTGTAGCTTGATTTCAACGTGGAGGGAGGGGGGGGGGGCGCACATCCACAAATCAACACACGAGAAAAAGCTTGAAATCCCGCGCTGAGAAACAGAATGACAAAACTATGACACTGGGATAATTGAGCCAGACTAATGAGGTGAGGAACTGTCAACAATAGTACCGAGTTCTGTTTCCGGTTAGTCGCGCAGGTCACAGCACGCAGAGTTCATTCGGGTCATCACGTGACGGAGGTCTGATTTTTTTTAAGCAATGCACATCCTTGTTGCTTTTTGATTAAGGAAAAAAAAAATGTTTTTAATGAAATGCTCGATACGACAAGATGTGATTGGCTGATTGGATGACAGCTCCAGGCGGTTAACGTGACATTGTGTTTTCAAATTGAACAAAGACAATGGACATAGTTTATTAATTATGCTATCTGGCTACGCCCATGAACGTACCAGACTAGACTTAACTAGACTTCAACAGCCTCTATATCTAGACAGTGGCGTAGCTAGGAGTTCGCCATCATTTGCGGGCCCGGGGGGACTCTCTGGGGGCCCCAACATTTTCCATAATATTTAGTATTTGATGTAAAAAAAACACAGATTTGGGTGAACCCTCAAGTGGGGGCCCGGTGGATTTTCAAATTCTCCCCCTCCCTCCCCCCACCCTAGCTACGCCACTGTATCTAGTGGAGTGAATGAAAAATTCAGTGCTGGAATAAAGAATGATGTCCGCCTGGTCGTGTGGTATGCGATTCTGGTTGTCGACTCAATGGTCCCGAGTTCAAATTCGCTCGCATTTCCCTGCTGTCTATATGAGGTTTGGGTTAAAGAAACATCTAAAATAAAATTACATGTTTTTAAGGTTTCAGTATTTAAGGTTTCAGTATTTAAGGTTTCAGTATTTAAGGTTTCAGTATTTAAGGTTTCAGTATTTAAGGTTTCAGTATTTAAGGTCTCAGTATTTAAGGTTTCAGTATATAAGGTTTCAGTATTTAAGGTTTCAATATGCCTCAAGTATATTAAAATGTTTTTTATTTAGATATAAATTGCCTAATACCCTACATTTTTTTTTGTTCGTAACGGAATCGATTAGTTCTCAAAAAGACTGACCAATATGCATTTTTCTCCAGAGAGCAAAGAATCTGTAGTACAGTGTTACTTGGGACCATAAAGAAATATCAAGAGACAAGCTGTATTGACAAAGCGAGTGGGCACTAATCTGTAAGTGAGACTATACATTCTCATGAATTGTTCTTTTAACCCTGAATTATTTTTAGTCTCCCTTAAGTGAGGGTCTTGGTCGTGCCAGGAATCAGGGCACCAGAACAGCAGAGTTATCAAACACCTGTTGCTTATTTTCTAAGCTAATCGAGTCCAGGATGAAAGGTTATCTCCCCTCGTGAGGTTAAAATGAAAAAAAAGTGCAGCAGAAAAATAAAAGTTCTTTTAGGTCAAGCATTGTCCAGACATATAATAAGATCTGTTACAAATATAATAGAAATGTTGAAATATATATATATATGATTGTGGCCATTAGAAAATTCATAATATTACTTATAAATTTTTTTTTTAAACGTTTCATTTTTGGGCTACAAAGTTTTACATAATGTATCAAGCAAGCAATTTGAACAATTCAAAGGCAGGTCAATAAAACCGTGATTGATGCGGAGAAAAACAGTACCACTGAAGATGCATTTAAAGTTCAATCCACAGAAACCATATCCACCTCCATCTACACACAGACATGTACACAAACACATTCATTTGAACATTTTTTAGGTCATAAGTGTGTATGTTTCTTTACAACGGAAGTGAAACACTATGCAAACTGGGTAGATCTTTTATCAACATTTTCTTGCGCATGCAATTAGTCCCTCTGTCTGTGTGTGTGTGTGTTTTTATTACCTATGTGATGTGAAAAGGAACTATTTATTGTTAGTTGTAGAGCGAGAACATTAAATTTTATGCTAGTCTTGTAGAACAGGTGTGGGCAAATTTCGGCCCGAGGGCCACATGCGGCCCGCCGAAGTGTTTTATGCGGCCCACCGACACCTATAGAAATCAGGTGTGCCCGCAGTATATACATATAAAAATGCAAATATTAAAAATAATATCTATATAAATTATTGAAACTGTCTCATTATAAAAAGTTTTGAGTAAACGAAGATTATGTTAATTGGCTATACATCAATACACTCAATTCAAGACACAATATCTGAGTGTTGGGTAGGCTTGGAACAAGATGGCAAGTGTAACAACTGATGGAGCTCGATCTTTGACTGAGAAACTTTTTTTTTTTAATAAAAAATATCCCAACCATAAACTTTAAACAGGAAAGTTTGCTCAAAGCTGCATAAAATTTGCTCACTTAGTTTTTAGGTAAATCATAGTAATCAAACTTATAAAAGATAGGGGTATTACCCACGGGTAGTTCGGAATTATGAACAAAATATCGCTAGCTTAGCTTGGGAAAGGCAAATGAGATATAAAATCTCAAGGAAGAATTGTTATGTTACTTGAAGGACATGTGAGTGTAACCTTGTTACCAATATTTCTAATGAAGATTGGAAAACATATTTCGTGTTTTGTATATTATCTATTGCAATAGGTTGCTTACATATGAAATGTAAATGCATGTTGAAACTTTTCATACAAGGCTTTCCCATTTCTACAGGCAAGCAAAAGAAAATAGTTTTTGTCATTTTCCTTTTGCTGAAAGGTGAAACTATTTCTAGTGAAATAATTAAAAGTACAACACTTATTAAGATTCCTTAATTGTGCAATTTATAATAGCAAATTTTAAGACGTCCAGAGCCAGTTTCAATATCATCAGCTCACCATTTATCGCAGAAGCTGATTCATCTCCAGAGGACATAACTCATGGGTGCCAGAAGCTGTATTTCCACACTTAAAAAAAACCTTGCTGCTGTTCACAGTATTTGTTAACACATACATCAGTTCTTCTTCTTCTTCGATCTAATTTTACATGTTGGAGGGTTCAGATCAGTAATTCTACATCTGAGATGAACCGCGCAGTGGTTTCCAGATCAGGCAGCTCTCCGAATAGTCTTTGGAGAGTCTTGTTCGAGTCTCTTGATTTAGTATGCACCATTGAAGGACATGGTCAGCATTCTCTGGTAATGCTTCACAAGGGCAGGTTTCGCTCGTCCCGACATTTAACTTCCGGAACATATATTATTGTCTCATTCAGTGAGCAAACATTTTTTTCTTTTGTGGAAACTAAACAAGTATAATCACTGGTCAATGTTGACTGACTGTAATTTGACAGCAGTCACAGGGGTAACAACTAGTAAGATAGTTTCACTGTTCCGGAACATTATGCACGAGTGTAAAAATTAAAATACTGCACATTAAGTACAAATGTATATTTGTGGAGATATTGTGATATAAAAAGGCAACAGCAAATTTAAAAAATCGTAAAATTGTTTTCAAACATTGCTAATGCTTGTTGTAAGTGTTCAATGCGGAGTGTGGAAAAAAGGAAAGAAAGTTAATTATAATACAGCGTCAATATGAGTTAAAAGACATTCTACACAGTTAGCGAGCGTATCTTTCTAAGATATATATACATATCTTTCTAAGACATATATACATATAATGCGGCCCGCCATTCCCAAACTTTTTTTAATGCGGCCCGCGATACAAAAAGGTTGCCCACCCCTGTTGTAGAAGGATGCAAGCTAAGCGTCACTGTCGTAAGCTGCGTCAAGTACGGCAGACGACTCCAGGAAGCCAGACTGTAAAGACGTGATGTTATAGTGAGCTGCATTTATTTAAATATCAGTTCATTTCATTTCATCTCAGGTTCAATTTGTCTAGTATGTAATAAAAGTTTTAATCACAAACACGTTACTCTAGTTATGTCAAGTTTTATAATTTAAAATATAATACGGCTCGAGCGGTGTACTTGTCTACCAGCAGCTCGGGGCTGCAAGTCAATGGCCGTCAACAACGCCCTTAAAAAGTCGATCATAGAATTCATTCCTCCCCCCCCCCCCGGGGTCCAAAAACAAAACAAAAAAACTTTCACTCACACAAATATTTCCTCACACAAACTATCATTTTTTACAAAGACAATCGCTTTCTTCTGACACAGTGAATTTCTTGAACTCCTTCTAACTAGTGAGTGTACAGACTCTATTGCACTGGCTCTGCGGTCATTTTGAAATGCTAAATGCTGTTGCGACGTCTAAAAAACATCATTAAAAAAGCATCAAAAATTACACTCACAACATTACCACATTTAAAGGCACTTTTTGAACAAAAGTGACTAACAAAAATCGAAAAAATCTTGAAAGACAACGGCCACCCGCTCCATCAGAACTACGTCAGGTCGTCGCGAAGTGGGCGACTGCTGTCTATCAAAACAAGAACGGAGCGGTACGAAAACTCGTTCGTACCTCACTCGGTCAGACTCTATCACCGCCACTCATTCATCAGGGAACATGAAATGCACCAAGATACCTGTTTGTAGTCGCTGAATGAACTCTTTATGTTGTCTGTTGTATTTATGTGTATTTTTCTGTTGTGTTGTCTTTATATGAGAAAAAGAGTCCTTGTAATCACAACAAATTTCCGTAAGGATCAATAAAGCAGTCTTAGTCTTAGTCTTAAAACAATATACAGACACATTGTCTATGCGGTAGGATTCCTTGATTACTGAGACACAAAGAAAAAAAAATCAGCAGTTAAAAAAAAGACAGTTTCCATGGACGCCACGGATATGAAGATTTGTACCAAGGAGCCTTACAGACTGAATACAAGGGCGGTGGTCAACTGTCTGACAGCTGGACACTTTCACGGAGACGGCACGTGACTAAGAATAAGGTCATTGTGTTATAGACACAGTACATACAGAATCAGGCCAGGACACTTTTATTCCACATTGCCGTCCAACACTTACGTGAATATGTTCGTAAAAATAAGCCACGTTTGCTGTTTTACAGATACTGTGTACTGGCACTGGACATATGGATTATAGTTTTTTTTTCTTTAAGCTCTTTCAAAAAATGAATCATCAATGATCATGGGCATTCTGATTAATGATTTAATCCATTTTTACATAGCTATAACATTTTAGTCTTTCAGTTAATCTTGTGTCTAATACTCTTATACTTTTCTTAAGACGGAAATAAAACTTAAACGGACCTTTGGCAGACAACGGCTTTGTCTGCATGAGATGTGGCAAAATATGCAGGTCACAACTGGATGTGCGACGTCATTAATAGGTCCTACTATTATGTTTAGAATCAACCACAATTAATATTATTTATATCAATAAGAAACGTTCGATATGTTTATTTATTTATCCATCCTAACTAGGTCAAGTCGTCGCGAAGTGGATGACTGCTGTCAATCAAGACAAGATCAGAGCGGTACAAAAAACTCGTTCGTTCCTTATTCGGTCAGACTATATCAACGCCACTCGATGATCAGGAAACATGAAAAGATGCCCGTGTGTAGTAGCTGAATAAACTCTTCATGTTGTGTCTGTTGTGTTTATGTGTATGTTTCTGTTGTGTTGTCTGTATATGAGAAAAGAGTCCTTGTAATCACAACAAATTTCCATAAGTATCAATAAAGCAAGTCTTAGTCTTAGTCTTATTTGGCAGCTTTAACGAGTCAAAGCCTTAATAACACAATTACTTAATAACTAAGAAAACAATATTTCATTGTGGATGGATAAAAGTGCCCGGGGAGGAAATGATTTCCATTTTAGTTCCCGAGGAGCTGCAAGGCCTGGAGTGCGGGACAGTGGAAGTAGGTCATAGTTGGGATAAAAATAACCCGAGTTGGTCACTTAAGAGTGGCAGCAAGTTTTCAGTGGGCGGAGTCGTCAGAGGAATGAGAATGACCTTAACTGAGTCATTCGCCTCTCTTTGTTTTCTACGTAAGACTACATGACAGTTCAGGACACTACAGAGAGGCTGCCACTTTATATTCTTCTAAACACTTGTGTCAAAGTTTTTATATTTATTTTACAAAAGCTTATTTCGTGTATAAAATGGCCACACTTTTTACTCATATTTTTAATATTATAAAATCCGATAACTATACCAACGTGAGAAAATGTGCAAGAAAATGCACTTCATGACCTGAATCCAACCAGTCAAAGAGGACAAGATTGAACGTGGCCACTGACCATCTTGTCATGATATAACTTCCTGTGGGTGACAGGAGATAAAGCGGGAAACCATAAATAGACTTACAGAAATACATATTCAAAAATAGTTTATTAATATGTTATGCCATGAAGAAACACAAAGTTTCTGCATTTGGACAGATTTCTGGTTAGATTAAAACGACACATACTCATTTATAAAACTCTGTTATTATCTTCTAATCTCATTTCCGGACTATATGCAGGAGACCATTATTCACTTCTGCGATATTTCTTGAAGTTTTAAATCCAAAAACTTCTTCCCATTTGCCACTAAGTATATCTTGAGACTTCCGCTTGCAGTTAGTCAAGGCCAAATGTTCAATTATTTCTATAATGGCTTCTAGTGATGATTTTAAGGCGACTACGTAATCCGATTAAACTGGGTCACCGATGTATTGCATGTCCATTTTAATATATTCTGATAGAACTAGGTCACTGATGTACTGCATGATCAAACCTAGCTATTCTGATAGAACTAGGTCACTGATGTACTGCATGATCAAACCTAGCTATTCTGATAGAGCTAGTCAAAAAAAAAAATTACCGCTTAAAGACATTGCGATCTATAGAGCAGATAATGTAAAGGTCATCTGCTTCTATGATCGACGGTTAACGAGGGTGTCATGTGACCAGCAAACGACCAAACGCTTTACTTTCACCCAACTACTGTCAGGAGTTGGTTGGACTCTGGGGCGCCCTTAAAGTTCCGAAATTAAAATGTCAGTCTTCACCAAGATCCCAGGTTTGGAAGCTACACGTTTACCCCTCAGCCATCGCGGCCCCTCTAAAAGGACTTGTCTAACGATGCAATACATATACAAACTTCTGTTAGAATCAAGCGTGTCATGAATTCCTGAACCAGATCAACTAAAACGGTGGTGGCCAACCTATTTCAGCAAGGGGCCAAATAAATTACCGTCTTGTGTGTGACTGGCCAGAATACCTAAGAGAAGATTAAAATCTACGAGACTATCGTAAGTTGGACACTGCGGCCTTTATTTTACATCGTGGGGGAGAAGTTTCGGGAGCCACCAAGACAACGGCAGGATAAAAAAATATTAATGTAAAACTAACGAAAAACCAAAAATATCCGATGGTCTTAGGCGACCCCTGGCAAATGGTCATTCGACCCCCAAAGGGGTCGCGAACCACAGGTTGAGAACCCTTGTTCTAGAGGATAAGAGAATTTTTTTTTTTTTTTTTTTAAATAATTTCAAACGAAAACAAATTCTAGCACAACATTCCCGTAGAATGAGAGGGGAGAGGGGCAGCGGGCGGGGATCGATCCCTAGACCATCGAGACCTCCAAAAGGACAGACCAGAGCGCATGCCACACGATCAGGCAGCCGTCCTGCTCTAAGATATACCTTATATTTGTCATTCATATGACGAGAGATTCGGTTTATAAAGTGAACAAGTGAACAAGAAAAAAAAATCTGTCTGGATCGGTTTTCTCTGTTTGTTCCCTGGACACTGTTTGCTGGTCCGCGTGAAGAGGTCACCGAGCGGGAGACCACAGTCCACTAACACATCTAGCAGGAATGGACCAGACCAAAATGTTGTCTTAACAAACAGAAATGGAAAGTGGAAGTCTTGAAGTATGCTGTAGGTGTCGATAAATTGATGTAAGAAAAAGATTTGGTTTCTGTAATAGTAGGCTAGTAGAGACTAACAAACATTTTCTTGTCTGTTTAAATGCTGGTTTATTCATGTTAGATCGTCCATATATATATAGGCCCTAAATGGAATTCAATTATCCCCCCCCCCCCTTTCCCAATCCATTAATTAGCACATTCTTTCGACATGCCAGCAATGTGGGTTACAATAACAGGACGGGCCTGACAAAACAATAACATTTACTATAACAGTTTCAACTTTCAACAAAGTTATATCGAAGTAGTGTGGTGGTCGAGTAGCTGGCTATCTTAGCTGTCACACTAGGAGTTTGGTGTTTGAATCCCGGTGAAAGCCAGAAAGTGTAGTTCAATAAGTAAACAGCAGTAACTTGAAACATGATAGTTTCTTAAATCTTAACCACGAAATCAAAGTTCTAATCACGTGATCTATCCCTGCAAGGCTAAACTAAAAGTGCAAGTTTGGATATCAATCCAGTTGCTAAAGTGTACAGATAGTTAAGTTAATAATTAAACGAGATGAGTATGTAGAATAATGGAACAGAGAGAGAGAGAGAAATATATATAGAGAGAGACAAGAAGAAAAGAGAAAGAAAAAAGAGGCAGAAAGAGAGAAAGAAAAAAAGATAAATAGAAAAATAGTGAAAAAGGAAGAAAAGAGAAAGAAATGAAAGAGAAGGAGAGAGTTGGGGGAGAGAGATGGGGGAGAGAGATGGGGGAGAGAGATGGGAGAGAGAGATGGGGGAGAGAGATGGGGGAGAGAGATGGGAGAGAGAGATGGGGGAGAGAGATGGGGGAGAGAGATGGGGGAGAGAGATGGGAGAGAGAGATGGGAGAGAGAGATGGGAGAGAGAGATGGGGGAGAGAGATGGGAGAGAGAGATGGGGGAGAGAGATGGGGGAGAGAGATGGGAGAGAGAGATGGGAGAGAGAGATGGGAGAGAGAGATGGGGGAGAGAGATGGGGGAGAGAGATGGGGGAGAGAGATGGGAGAGAGAGATGGGAGAGAGAGATGGGAGAGAGAGATGGGGGAGAGAGATGGGAGAGAGAGATGGGAGAGAGAGATGGGAGAGAGAGATGGGGGAGAGAGATGGGGAAGAGAGATGGGGGAGAGAGATGGGGGAGAGAGATGGGAGAGAGAGATGGGAGAGAGAGATGGGGGAGAGAGATGGGAGAGAGAGAGATGGGGGAGAGAGATGGGAGAGAGAGATGGGGGAGAGAGATGGGAGAGAGAGATGGGGGAGAGAGATGGGGGAGAGAGATGGGAGAGAGAGATGGGGGAGAGAGATGGGAGAGAGAGATGGGGGAGAGAGATGGGGGAGAGAGATGGGGGAGAGAGATGGGGGAGAGAGATGGGGGAGAGAGATGGGGGAGAGAGATGGGGGAGAGAGATGGGGGAGAGAGATGGGGGAGAGAGATGGGGGAGAGAGATGGGAGAGAGAGATGGGGGAGAGAGATGGGAGAGAGAGATGGGGGAGAGAGATGGGGGAGAGAGATGGGGGAGAGAGATGGGGGAGAGAGATGGGGGAGAGAGATGGGAGAGAGATGGGGGAGAGAGATGGGGGAGAGAGATGGGGGAGAGAGATGGGGGAGAGAGATGGGGGAGAGAGATGGGGGAGAGAGATGGGGGAGAGAGATGGGGGAGAGAGATGGGAGAGAGAGATGGGGGAGAAAGACAGAGAAGGCAGAAGAGAGAAATAAAAGAAAGAACAAAAAAAAAAAAGAAGAAAAAGAATCATAAAAAAGGGATCTTTGAGATAGACCTATTGATGTATCTACATTTAATGCAAGTACAGTAACACCACTTGCGTTGTCTTTTTACGGAGGTATCAGTTGAAAATGTCCTGGTTCATCATTTATAATGCATTGCCCAAAAGCAGTTGAGAAGCTTATTGTTTAGTTACATAATATACAACTTAGAGGAGAAGAGAGAGAACAAGAAGAGAAAGGCAGAAAAAGTTTCCATTAAGAGTCAAAAATGTAATTAACTTTAGAGCTAAGACAGAGAGAGAGAGAGAGAGAGAGAATGAGGGAGAGAGAGAGAGAAACAGTAGTGATTAACTTTTCAGACTGTGGCCTCTTTCGACCTCTTCGTATAACACCCCCCCCATACACACACACACACAGTGTTACGTCTTTTCTGCTTTTCAGGCAAAATTTTAAGTATCAAATAACAAAAAAAAATTAAAAATAACAATAAAATGGCGACGTTTAATGATGTCCCCTGGTCATTATGCCAGCATGATGCTAGAGAAATATTTAGTTACAACTAATTATGATTTGACAATGTGTACATGAAATGCAAGATCAACTTTTGGTGTTATGGAGGCAGTAGGCTTGAGTATATCAACATTTAAGAAGAATAAAGGTGAAAATACAAAAAACAATTTTTTTTTTCAAAACAAACAAAGGTTATATTATGTGTATCAATTATTTTGAATCAGTCATCTAATTAAATATGTAATATATCTAGACTAACAATAATAATTCTGTAATATTAGAAATATTTTTAACCAATTTTTATTTAGCGCAATATCAAGCTTTTAGCATTCTCAATGCGCTATGATCCTATCACTTGTCTGGACCACTTGGAAAGGGGTGGGGGAGAAAGAACGGGGTATCTAGGTGATCACTTTTTAAATGTATATCTTCTTTAAAAAAAAACAAAAAAAAAATAACGACCTGAAATCGAACATGTTTACCTGCGTACAACGTAACTGCATTACATGTGGCAAAAAATGCAGGTCACAGCTGGGTCTGGGTGGTCATGTGAAAGTCTGCACTCAACCTTAATCATGGAAATCGTAGGCAATGCCTTATTGTAATTAAACAGAAGAACGTTTCATTTCATGTCTGCTAACTCTATTCTTTTAAACGGTCTAAAAAATAGTCTAAATAATGAGGGCTTACAAAGCTTTCGATAGTCCTCCCATTCTGTCAACTATCTTTTGCACCTTTCATCCACTCATTCGACTCGTCAGCAGCTTAGATCACAGAGTTTATTAGTACATTATAATAACATTACTGGCCAGGCCAAGCAAGCACATTTACTGGCACAACCGCTACATTATGCGAATACCACTATGTAGTACAACACCATGTTTCTGACTTAACAGTTTTATATCTCGCTATCATACCATCTCCCAGGCCCGTGTTACTTCCCTTTAGTGTTCTATACGAACTTCCTGTGTCTTAGCCCCGCCCCTTAAGTGACACAATAACACATCAGTCCTGATCATTCATTATTTCTATGTCGTATTCTAATCAGAAGTTTTACACCCAGACATCTCCACGATGCTGGGACACACCAGTTTTAATTTAATTAAACAATTCAACTGGAGAACCCCCCCCCCCCCCCACCCTAGATTTAGGGAAATATGCTCGAGAGAGAGAGAGAGTTTATGGGACATTACACCAGTAGCGTCTTAGAAACGTGTCACGCAAATGAAAGACTCACAACTTGAAGTGGCCACACGCCAAGAGAGTTGAACTATTGAGGAAAACATCACATTTATGTAGGTGCATAAGGAACAATTGAAAATAAATGTTACGTGCGCAGCATAGTGTGAATGCGGAACGGTGCGAATGCGTGTTAAATGGATTAGAGAAGAGGAGAGATGAATCTGAGGAATAATGACATAATTTAATTATTTATAAACGATGTCAGTATTACTTAGTGGCTGTTGTATCGCTAGAGTCTCATTACATAATTTGACGTAACAATGTTACAGGTTTAGAGGTTGTTCAGCTTGTTTTAAAGAGTAAATAAACTCAAAGATATAGAAATTATGGCTTTATTTTGAGGTATTGAAGTTTAGATCTGAAATATAAAGGTTTTATGAAAACATTCTCAGCTGATTCGTAAAGCATTAAGTATATGACTTCATTCTGGTTGAGTAGTCTCCCCTTACAGTCAACCGTGTGAGAAATTATACACCGACTGTAGCACTCGTATCGTTAAGAAACATGGTTATTGTGTTATCTTTCGCTTAAACTCAAAGAGTTTTTGTTTTGTTTTTTGCTTATCTTAGGACAATGATTCTCATAATATTTATCAACAGTCTCTTGAATCTCTTCGTAGGGATGCTGTGATATTTTGCGTAACCAAATCCCTCCACTTTTCCAGCCCATCAGCTGTTCTTAGCAGAACATTAAGAGGCCGGCCCATTCTTTTTATGTTTTCTTTTGACCACTCTTTCTTCGTACTTCTTCCACTGTACCTTGAAGGATGACTTTTAACAATATGAACAAATCATCTCAGCTTTCGGACTGATGATTTCCTCCGTTTTTCCAGAGAAATAAAAAAAAAAAAAGAAAGATATATTTCAACCCCAGGTTTCCTTTAAGTCTGATGAGCCGTTGGGTCACCACGCTTGATCTATCGACAGAAATGCTCCATTCCTCTATGTCTTTTGCCCTCGACAGACTCTCGATGACAGACCAATCACTTGCTCTGCCTGCCTCTTCTTTTTACTGGTACTGTTCCCTAAACAAAGGTAAATTCTGGTTTGAATCTTTGTGCGTAGTGCATTGCTATTTGATATTCCTCAAGAACTTGATCTATAGAGTCTCAGACTACGTGTGCATTGTCCAATCAACAGAGTCTACGTAATGATATGGAGTGTGTTTGTGTGTGTGTGTGTGTGTTTCTATGGTAACGATGGGAAGAGGTCAGCGATTGGTTGAGAATGATGCAAGAGAGGTGGCATTGTCGTCACTTGGTCTTAGTTAGGGGAGACAACTCCAGAACGTGAGACTGAAAGGTTGTGTTATTGTAGTGAGTTAGATTTTGTTAAAGAATATTATTACTAAAGTCTACTACATTAATTTGATCTCATATTAACTTGATTTTGTCTATATTATAAATACGGTTATATTTACCATGGTTCATGAGGAAATTATTTTATCTCAAGTTTTATTAGTTAAGATGTTATTACGCCTACAGCAGTTTAGTTGTCTACCAGCAGTTTGGTGCTACAAGTCAACGACCGATAACAACAAATGTGCAAAGTCCAAAAGAAATAAGAGCCAAGACGTCCACAAGAAAGATAACTCGAAGATAACTCGAAGATAACTCAGCCTTCTTTTAAGTGATCTTCCAAAAGTCATATCAGCGGTAGAAATCTGTCCGGGTAATGTATCTACAAACACAACAAAGTGATCAGATAGATTTAGACATAAATATTTAATGTGGCTCATTTCCTTTGAAAACACTGTGAGCAACGAGTCCTTTTCTTCTTACTAGACCTTACACGGACTGTAAGAGACGTCAGGTCTCTAAGGATGATAAATTAGTTCTGAAATAGTCTACAAGTTATTTTTACTTCTCAAGACACACACTTAATTTAAAAAAGAATCTAAGGCATCATTTAATGAAAACTAGATAAATCTGCTAGTGACTCCAAAACTAGATAAATCTGCTAGTGATTTCAAAACAAGATGTATGCTAGTCACCCCAGATGGTAAAAAAAAGTTCCCCTCTCAGACCTTGTGGTCTATAGGGCAGATGATGTAAAAGGTCATCTGTTTCTGTGGCCTCCGGTTAACCAGGGTGTCATGTGGCCAATACAACGTCCAAACGCCTTTACGTTTCCCTAACTAATGTCAGGTATCCATTAGAGCTGGGTGGACTCAGAGGCGAAATTAAAAATCCCAGTCTTCACCAGGATTCGAATCCCGGTCCCCGGTTCGGAAGCCAAGCGCATTACCGCTCAGCCACCCCCCCTACTACCCCAGATTGTGCAAAGGAATAAACTTTTATAACAAATTATTGTTCATCGATGACAGCTCAGCAGTGCTTCTCAAACTTTCTTGAGTGAAGCCATTAGTGTCGTAGTTTGGACACCTGAGAGTTAGACCAACTACATATACGATCGCGGTCCTTGAGTCATCTAAAATACTAGAGTGCAGAACCAGCTTATAGATGTAGAGGAGTGCTGAAAAGTGATGTTGGTCAAGCTTTAATTCCAGCTGACCAGTGAAACACATTCAAAAGAGAATTCCGTAACGCATCTAGATAGCTACTCCAACAACCAATTGAAGGCATCAACTCGATACACTCACTGGAATAAAATCTGGTAATCCTTTTAAAAGAAGAAAACAAACTTTATTTATGAACAAATATCTAATGGGTTTCAGTGACAGTGTAGTATCAGTATTCTACAAAATACACACCAAGTCACTAAGACATACTAGCTTATCGGATTTTTCCGTTGCCTGTTATTCTCATCTACTCTTTATCTTTATAAGGCATACACACATGTCTTTAAGTATATGTCTTTTATACGCTTCAATCTGAATCCACCCTTTAAAAAAATAGCTTCATAATCATAGTACGAATATTACACTAGTCAATACACACACACACACACCATAACAACAGCACACTCTTTCGTCTCAGACTCTATAAAATGCCGCATCCACGAGACCGATACTAGAGTCATCGTATAAAATCTCATGAAATTTTATATATATATATATAAGCCACCTCTGTAAAACCAAGGCCAAACGACACAGTGGGCCTTAACGCTGACCTGCAACCTGAGGGCAGTTAAGACCAATAGCTCGTTGCCACATCACAGGTCTGTATGACATGGCAATAAGCTATTGGGTCTCCATTGCCCACAGTTTGCGACGCTGCAGGCCAGTGTTGAGGCCTTCTCTAACAATTGGTCTCCACGAGACCTCAACATATTTTGACTTGAAATTCTTATGTGTAAGAACCACAATGTTACTTAACGACAGACACCACACTTGTTGCAAATAACTGTAAGAACCACACTGTTACTTCACAACAGCCACCACACTTGTTGCAAATAACTGTAAGAACCACACTGTTACTTCACAACAGCCACCACACTTGTTGCAAATAACTTGTTGCAAATAACGCAAATAACTTGTTGCAAATAACCTGCTGCAAATAACCTGCTGCAAATAACCTGCTGCAAGTAACTTGTTGCAAGTAACTGTGACAAACAAAGGCGAGTTAACGACCTCAACTTCTCTGTAAATCTCACCGAGTAAGAAGCCACTATCATATTTATCATTTTATTCGCCCCCCTCCGCCCGCAGGCAGTTCTCAAAGAGCATGCTATCAGGTGACCACATATTACTTACCAACATCTAATTACTTGTCTGCAAGGGTAAAAATCAATGTCCAGTATCACAGTACAACTGGCCTTAATCATGAAGAAGAGAACTTATTTTTAATTCTATTATATAGATGGAACACATTTTATCAACAATCGGATTTCTGCACAAAATAAACACACTTTAACATTTGAAGCTATCGATACATCATTTTCTATATTCTATTTAACCTGCTACTAAAAATAAATAACCAAATAATAAAAGTTAATCCACTTTTCAGAGTCCAATCATCAATACATCGTTTTTCATCATTTTGAGAATCCAATCAGCAATACATCGTCTATTTTAAGCGTTAAGACAATCGCCATCTTGTCGCCTTCACGGGCTAGCAGACGACGATAGATAAAACATCTAACAGCGCAGGAAATATTCAATGGATAACTTGGATTAGTATTAATGGAATAACTAAACCGCATTAAATACTTTCACGCTTCAGTCAGCCCTGGGCTCCATGCAATGGGTAATTGGCCTAACGAGATTGAGAATAAAATGAGAGGGAGGGGGGGGGAGACTGAACAGACCTTAAACTAATCAAAGCGTGTAATTAGAAAGAAAAATTATCCATTCGTAATGGACTAAACCTAAAATAAATACAATGTGGCTTTTTTTTCCCGCTTTATTTATTCGATATCTAAGTGAATGAGACAAAGGAACAAAGCAGAGTTGTTTCCCTTTGTGTACAGATTTTCAATATCTAAATATAGAACCATTTTCAAATACCAAGGAATGTTATTGTTAATTTAAAAGAAAAACAAATTGACGTCAGTAAATACTCAGGTATAAAAAAAAAGGTGAAAAAAAAGGTGAAAAAAAAATGTCTAGGCCAGCCGTAGTAATCTTTATTTCTGAATGAAGAATCAGAAATCATCCTAGTCACATAAGGTATTATGGCAGTCTAAGGGTCCTTAAATTATTAATACATTTTCCTGTACGTAGTTAAGATCCAGGGCATTACAAAGTTAAAACCAGGGAGTCTCATTTACTAGTAGACAGCAAGGTCTGAGAACCTACCATATCTCTTAATGTGAAATGTTGCTATTGGACTCTCGTCATTTTCTATCCATGTTCTTTCTCCCCCAATTACGAGTCTAAAAAAAAAAAGTAATTGGGTCAAGTAGGGCAGACGTTACATTTGGCGGGACAAACACAGACAAAAAAATAACATTCAGCTAATCACCAATACATTGAAGACAAGCGTTGGGAGGTGGCCTGTTGAACAACGAAGATCATTAGTAAACATTGAAAGTCATTAGCAACTTTTTTTTTAAGTAACAAAGGGCGGTAACCAGACCTCAGAATAATGTAGAATTATCTCAAAAAGGTCTGTTTGAATTACAGTGACAACTGCTAGTCAGTAAATTGCTTTTTGGGAGGTTGGAGTACTTATAATCAAATAATTGAGCGAAGTCGATATATCGTTTAAAGATGAAATTTTATTTTATAAACTATAATTTATTACGTAAGAAAGTCAAGTCTGTCAAGAGCTACAGTAGACTAATTTATATAGAAATTAAAAGCACAATTTTTATTTCATAATATCCATAGCCCACCTCGTTTATTCAGCAAATTAATCCTAAAATGAAAATAATATATATAAAGGAATACATTTAAACATTCTAATTTTGTAATACCGTCGATGACTTCAGAACCAGCAAGAAACTAAGGAATTATTTTAATTCCTATGTCATTTGATCAGCAATCAATTTATCGTTCAGTGTAAGCAAACAGCACGCCTTCCGATGTTACGGTTAAAAAAAAACAACACACCAACAAGGTACGGCTGAAACAGGCCATTAAATAGTGACGGTTACAAGCCTTGCGGAACCCTGAAACAGACAGTTCCTGTCCCAGAATTCCACCGTCCAAACACGACGAGATGGCTCCACGTGACTAAATGAATACTGGTTTTTAGTGAATATACTTTTAAGGGAAAGAGATTTTTTTTTGAGTCTCATTTACTATTCTGGCTTTTATTATATTGTAACATATTTAAAATGATAATGTTACAATTGAATGATCAGACGTTTCGGGGAATAGCGAACTTCAGATTATTTATTCTGATACTCGTTAATTAGGTCACGTCTGCAACTTTTATAGAAATAGACGCTGTTATCTTCTTATCTTATACATTACAGACGTTAGCTCGAAACAGAAAATAATTACACCGTACACGCATCCCAGTAACTATTTAGTCGTAAAGGTCATTTGTGACTTAACTACGTCGATGGTTTACACGACTGATTCAGGCAACCCATTCCATGCTCTAATATAAATAAATAAGAAGGAGGGCTTGTACTAACGCATCCTAGAATATAGAATAAGAAATGTTACTTTATCTTTGTGTCTTTCTTGGTATTTCATTAGGTTATGTAATGGTATTTATAAATTAAGGTTGTGTTGTTGTTTTTTTTTTGCTGTACCGATATTGCTACGTTCTTTTGAGTCTTCTACAAATGTTTGTCTTATCCTGAAATGTCTCTACATTTAGCGATTTTTACTAAAGGTGTTCGTTTGATATATAAATCTCTATTTCGCCTCTGTTCTAGTCTTGGTCGTGTGTGTGTGTAAAAGCACTGGCGAGTCACTGACCAGTGAACTGTTTTGCTTATAGGTGTACTGAATTAGTTACTGAACGTAGTGACCAGTAAAAATTAGACCAGTGTTGACAAGTTAATTGGACTTCGTCAGCTTATAAATATGTCTCGGCTGTTATTTACAATAATATAACTAACTACGCGATCTATGAACATACAAACAAAAAATTCTTATTGAATGCTGAGTTTGTTTTTAATTAGAGTGCATTGATGAAGGAGTCGCGGTGTCTGAGCAGTAAAGCGCTTGACTTCCGAACCGGGGACCGGGGTTCGAATCCTGGTGAAGACTGGGATTTTTAATTTCAAGATCTTCGGGCGCCTCCGAGTCCACCCAGCTCTAATGGGTACGTGACATTAGTTAGGGAATAGTAAAGGCGGTTGGTCGTTGTGCTGGACAAATGACACCCTAGTTAACCGTAACAGAAACAGATGACCTTTACATCATCTGCCCTATAGACCACAAGGTCTGAAAGGGGAACTTTACGTATTAGTGTTCCTAGACGTAACCTATTCATGTGTCCAGATGGTCGCTGGTGTGTGTCCAGTTGGTCGCTACAGCAGAATGAATTCATGAACCAAATAAGATGTGCGCTTCATCTTTCAGCTGTTGAGTTTCTATTTCTTCCCAGTATCTTGTGCTAGACACGAAGTCAGTTTGACATTGCGCTTACAAAGAACATAATTGGTAGCTGAAGCTCTAAAGAGAACTTGGCAACTATCCATACAGAAACAAAACAAATCTGTTCCATCGTTGCTTAGTTAACACGAACCCCAGTGGCATTTATCAAGCGACTTTAACACAAGACTAAGTGCTTCTATTTTAACGCCTTAATGGAGCAGAACTTCTGTTTACAGCACTTGTTGCCGAAACAAAAATCTTAGGAATGTCAAGTGTCAAAACTAAAAATCTGTGCAGAGTTTAGGAAATCATGAAGAGAAAAAGTTATGAGCTAAAAAAATAAAACGTTTTCTAAGAATGACGTGAAGATATATTAAGAAAGAAAATATTGCTTCAAATGGTTTTCAGAGACCCGAGAGCGACTACATGTCTCTTGGTATCAGGGAGAATATTCCTATTATGTATTCTGCTTTTTTTATTGTTTTTTGGTCTCTCCTTATCTTCGAAAAATGAATGTTTTTGTTTTGGTGTGTGATTGTGTGAGTTTAATTGTATAAACTCCTACTATTAGTTTATAAATTAAACTTGAAGCTTCAAATTACCTCTATAGTTCATACGTTTGTTAGGAAGCTACTTGTATGTTATGTATTAATGTCGTCTTGTTGTATTGTTAGAGAGAGAGAGAGAATGATAGTTGCAATTTAAATTAAAGCCTTTGTCTTTGGAAGAAGTCTCGGGCGCCAACATGTGTTGCCCCTAAATATAGAATTATGGAGAGAGGTGTGGTCAGGCTTTGGGAGGGAGCGGGATGGGGAGAAACACGTGACCGGATGTAAGAACAACTACTGACTTCAAAGCCCCAAGTCCTTTTTTTTAGTTTAGATCAGCGGTTCTCAACCTTTTAAGCTTGGCGACCCCTCTTTTCAATCCCACACTCAGCCGCGACCCCCTCCCTCCAATCCGCTCAGACACACAGCAATAGAAGAATAGACAAAACTATTCATTTTTTCGTTGGTCTCTGGCGACCCCTGGCAAATCGTCAATCTACCCCCAAGGGGGTCGCGACCCGCAGGTTGAGAACCCATGGTTTAGAGAGATGGATGGTCTGGATATTAGTGGAACCTGCCTGGTCGCTGCTAGGCGATGGAGCCGATTCAGTGTCCATGGTTCGATTCCAACTCGGGGCTAATCTATTTGTAAAATAATTCCTCCCCCGTCTACTGTGAATAGCCTTGTGACCTTGGTGCTGCTACATGTCACGCTACTTTTAGCCCACGACTTCTTTAAAGTCAAAAGGGAGTGAAAGGTGGACGTTGGTCAGAGCAGAAGTTTAAAAAAAAATGAATAATTTACTTCAAGTTAAAATATTGGACGTGGAGTTTCGCTAAAGAAAAACAAAATTCATTGTAGCCACGTGATCAATGTCCGCTGAGGAATTTTCAGGTGATGTGGCAGGTCTGCAGCAGTACCGCCCTCTGACAGGCAACGAGAATCTTCTTAGGACTGTTAAGGGCTTGAAGGTATCTTTGAGGTCAGTAGTTATTACCCTCTCGGTTGATATAACAATGGGGTATTTTGTTGTTTTAGATGACTTCCATAAACGCTTAATCTCCAAGCCTAGGTTCCCATATTTTCGTTGTATTTTGTTTTCATTTTAGTTTTTCTTAAATTATTATTATTATTACCGTACTATCATTACTATTAGTAAGTTTGTAATTGTAACAGTTAACACCATGAAGAGACGAAATGCTGAGCTGGTTTGGTCCTATTGCAAGGCACGGCTCACTCTGAAATGTCCTCCTTCAAGGCACAGTGGAGGGAGCCCAAAGAAAGGGTCATCCAAAGAAAGTCTGGCTGGACCATATAAAAGAATGGGCTGGCCTCTCTCCTGATATCCTGCTGAGAACAGCTGCTAGCCAGGAGAACTAAAGCGATTTGGTTACGCGATCTCACCCCGCGACAAAAGTTAAGGGGCAGATCAAATAATAAGTGTATGGCCATTTAACTAAGTTTGAACGTCGTGATAATAACGAGAATGTCGTGGGTTTGATTCCCATGCTGGCCATTTGTTTTCTCCTGATTTTTTAATGCCCCCCCCTCCCACCAAAAAAAAATATTTTTTTTGTGTACTATATTATTTACTTGTTAGTAGAGCTATGAAGAAATAAGCTCCATTTCATAAAGTATTATATTGGTTTGAATTACTTTTATCTGATATATAAGATGTCCATCGAATGTTTTTATTCAGTGGCTCTGATGCGTCAGCTTTTCATTTAGAAACAGCGCTATAAATAACTATTGAGGTCACCCGAGTAAATATTCTATAGGTTAGTGTTGTTTTCTTTTGGCCAGAGAAATAACTGTTTTGAATTACTGTAAAGAATCTTTTTTTTTTTTTAATCTGTTGAATCACGTATTATAATGAAAACAAACAGTTCCGTGTACGGGATTTGGTCTGTCCTTGTAAGGGGACAAGGCGACCTTAAAACTCACTGCCCGCTCTAAGGGAGTAATCTCAGCATGCTTAATTACTAACGGGGTTAATATGCACGACTAAATGCATGACGCGTAGGACGTAATCATCTTCTTTTTTGAAGTAACGTCTGTATTATATAAGAGAAGATACGATAATGGGGTTAACGATTCGTAACATCGCTTAGAATCCCTATTTGTAAGATGACTTAATGTAGACAGCGAGTCATGTGTTGAACAGCTGTCACATATATGCCAGCTGCTGACCGCGATAATGGAGAGGTATCGTGCAATCAGTGGAGTTAATAAACAAAACAAAACAAGCAAACACAAATTACAACTAACAACAATGACTATCGATACAAATGTGTTGCCGATTTAGTCAAATGTATGCACATTACTTATATAAGTAGGTCTAATTTTACCTAAGTAATGAAGTTAAGATTTAAACTTACATTTAATGTGCTTTGAAACAGCGCATCTTGAATGCGTATAGCACGCTCGGTGCCCCTATGGTTGAATCTCTTTTTAGATCAGTTTGTTCTTCTTGTTCGCCTACGTCATTCGTCTTACTACGTCACTACTTTTACCGTCGCTAAAAACAATACACAATATATTTGTCTAACAAAACTAACATACTCTCTCAACTAGTACATACCATATATATATGTTTTGTGGATGCACCTTTCTTGTGGAGTCCCCGGGGCAGCACCACCGCCTGCCCTATCTTAAATCCGACCCTGACTGTGATATACAAACGCTTCTAGAGTTACTATTAATAGCTGCTTCCAAAGATCGAATTATTTGTCCCTAGCCAGTCAATAGAACTAGGAGACTGAAGCTTGTCTGTTGTATCCATAGGAAAAAAAAGGTTTAGTCGGGGATAATGAATTGCAAGTGACATGGTGGTAATTTGGGTGTTAGATGGTAATAACGACTTCGGGGCAACACGACTGTTACTTGGACAGCTAAATCAACGAGGTCAGTGGTTTGACACACTGTTGGACACACACACATCAGAGACATAAACTGTTTACAGTCAAGCTAAATACTCTTCCTGGACTAGCAGTTCCTTAGTGTTTTTAAACACAGTAAATTAACCAGGGCATGGTCTCTCCGAGGTCCGGTCAACTGTTGGTCGCGCGCAGTCTAAAAATAAAAAGTAAACAGCTGAGTCAAGCAACATGCTGGGGAAGAAAGAATCAAAGAAGAAACGGACTGACCCTTACACTGGACAAGACAGGTAGACTGGAGGGAAAAAATGATACGAACTGGACAGCACCTGAGATGAACTCCAATTGGAAACAAGGCTGGAAGGATCGGTCCTCCCGTAGAGCCTCGGCGAGAAACTCTGCTGTTAGGCGTAGTGCCTTTAAACTCCCATACAGGTCAAGTGACTCTGCAGACAAACGAACTGGACAGCAGAATGTGTGCGTTGACCAAAATATCGATATCAACACATCACTTCGCTTTCATATGCATTTTCTATTTCTAAACCCAGTTCTTCCACTTTTTTTGAGGGGATGGGGAGGAAACAAAAAAAGGGAAAACTTTCTCTTTGTTAAGGTATTGCATGCTTAAAATAAAGACAAATAGTGCAATTGGTTTCATTTCAATCTAGGCTTTCTCCTAGTTCAGGTCTAGTACTTTGCATGATGACATCACTGGTTAGTTATAAAATGAACAAACTGTCAGCACCATTTCAGTTTCTATACACGTAAAGTATTCTGGAGTGCGGCCTCTTTCGGATTCTTCATAATTCGCTGATTTCTGATTTTCACGGCAATCTAAGCAATGTCAAGGACGCAAAAAATTGAACTTGAATGTTGCCAAACTAAAAGAAAACCAAATGAAGCCAAAAACTTCAACAGCTGTAAGCTACAAATAGAAGAGCTTAAGATAACTCTACTCGGAAGTGCTAAAAGGTGCAACTAATATTTATCATATAACTTTAAAAAAAAACAGATTACCAAAACCTTTTTTATTCTGCACACTGAATACATTAACAAGACTAGCATGACATATTTATATTTCTAAGACATACATAACAATCTTTGATAGACTTTAAATGTAAAATTTCACGGGTCTAAGAGTTCATTAATTTTACCACAAATTTGTAAATACTAAAGCCATTAACTCGTTCTCTCCTAACTGACGATACCAGCGTTGATTCCACCACTGAATATGGTAAATAATTACGGAGAGAAAAAGTTAAATCTGTTCTACAATGATATATAATGATCAGCGTTCTGCGGTCTCACAAAATACAAAAAACTATCAACTGCTCTTGACCACAGCTTGTGGAGAGAAAAGGTAGTGGACACTGGACAGCGAAGTAACAGTAGTGGCAGCAGAGAAAGTAAAGCAAGCCAAACGGAAAAAAATATATGTAAAAAAAATAAGAGACTTTATAATGATAAGAACCACAAAATCAATGCCAAACTCTCAATACTGCAAAGTGTAACTCCTCTTTTCTATAATAAAAACAAAAATAATAATCACTTAATCCGAGAATCGGAAGTGGGAGAAAAAACGTGTACAAACTTTGCACCAGACAGACAGACGGACGGAGTGATTGAAGATAAGCTTTGTGAAAAAAAATGACTAGTTGTTGACCTCGGGTCAACGGGAGTGCTTCACCACTTCTGAGATATTTTAAAGTCAAGTCAAACTATTAGAAACTACGATTTCTGAACCTATGTGAGATAGTCTACGATGACTCAAACTACGCACCTTACAATCACCCCCAGAAACAAACACAAAAAGGTCGACGCCAGTTAATCCACATGGGGTGTCATGTTGAAGTAGTAGTGCCCCCCCCCCCCCGTCACGTGACACAGCCAGCACTTTGTCAAGCTGTGTAAAGCAGAGCACTGCCCACTTGAGCTTGGTATTTCCACTAGATCTGGGTATTTCTATCACATCTTGGGTTATCAGATATACATTATTAAAAAGACGCTATTTGTACATGTTTTTTATTAATGAATAGTGTTGGAATTAAGTAAGAATAATTTAATTAAGAAAATAATTGGCATCTTGGTCCTTGCATTTTGAGTATTGAAATATACTTTCCTAAGTATTGGATGGCTGCCTGGTAGTGCGGTTTGCGCGCTGGGCTGTCGTTTAGATTTATCGATGGTCCAGGGTTCAAACCCTGCCCGCTCCCATCCCCCGTCGTCCTGCGGGAGGTTTGGACTAGGAAGTAAACTATCTTCAACTCTGAAGGAACATCCGAAACATGGAAACAATTTTACAAAACAAACAAGCAAACTTATGTCGAGACTTTTTTTTTCTAAATGATAACACCTAGAATTGGGTTATTTTCTCAAGAGAAGAGTGCAGCTGTCCTCAGGTTGCGTGACTTGTATAAGATCACATGTAATCTGATTACCAGGGGACATCACCATCAGTGACAAGAGAAACTCAGCAGTGTTCATGTTGTCGTACCCATTTCAGAAAACATTGTCCCTAGAACTCTACTAAACACTTTATTAAAAACAAATCCTTGATGTAAGAGTCATTATAATTCATTATAAGCATTTTTTTTTTAAATTTCATATTCTAGAAAAAATTCGTACAAGTGCCCCTTCTTCCCTAGAGAATGGAAAGGGTTGCCTGAATCAGCCAGGAAAACAGCAGAGTAAGTCTCTGACATGCACGACGAGATTGTAACAGGTATACGTGTAGGACGTAATTATCTTTTGAAGAAACGTCTTTAAATTATAAGATAAGATTGCATGCTTTCTCGACATTCGATAAGACAGATTGTGGCAGAGGGTAGGGTTTGAATTTGGGACTGTTACTGTGAAAGATCGAACCGCAGACTATGCATCAGTTGGGGGGGGGGGCGCTATGTTCAAGAAGTGAATTGTTGGCTCAGAGGCTGAGTGGGGAGGGAATGTGAGCGAAATAATGTGTGTGTGTGTGTGTGTGGTTGACTGCGAGACTACATGGGGAGGGAATAGGAGCGAAATAATGTGTGTGTGTGTGTGTGTGTGGTTGACTGCTAGGCTGTGAGGGAGAGTGTTTGAGCGAAACAATGTGTGTGTGTGTGGTTGACTGCGAGTCTGTGAGGGAGAGTATGTGAGAGAAATATTGTGCGTGTGTGGGGACGGTCTTTGAAAATGAAAACTAGTTTGTAGGTTAAGAAATGAGACTCCCAAGGACCTGTGTCTGTATCGTTCTATTCTCTCTGTCTTAAGAAATTAAGACTTTGAAATATTTTCATTGTCATTTTTATTTATTACTCCCACTCTGGCACAGTTTACTCCTCACCCCGCCCCTTGACTCCCTCTTTTAACATCCTCCCCTCAAATCTCTTCCAGTTATCTCCCTCTTCCACCTGAAACCTCTCTTTGAAAAAAAAAATGGTCAAGAGTAGACAACTCATGGCGAAGAATACAAGCCAAGAATTATCTAACCTTATTCCATTCCAGGGACGCCCTACTTTGATCTAATCAGGAGGAAGTAACTGAGGTAACAAAGAAAACATAACTAATGACTTGGCAAAATTCCGATTTCGCTAAAATGATAACTCATTCAATACCAAACAGCATAGTACATTACAAAAAAGTAAAAATTAAAAAAAAAAATTAAAAAAAACTTTTATGAAATCAAAGCTTATATTACTGCAATATCTCTTATTACTTCAAGATTTATCTCTCATTTTACTTTTCATTTTAAATTCCCTGACAGAAGTGTGTTCAAACAGGAAGATGGAGGCAAACTTTCAAAGCTGAAGAGTTCCAAGATTCTTAGACTCCACTCTAACGACTATTACAAAGTGAAGTCAGGTACTCATCAGATCCCAACTGACCAGAGACACCATACAATCCAACAATGAAGACCCATCGTCCAGACGCTTAATGCCCTTCCACTGGGTCACCACTCTAAGCCAAGGTACAGCTGAGAAAAATATTTGAAAATCGTGTCCTGGTTATATCCTCCAGGAATCGATACTTGTATTCACTTGACGTCTGCTTATGAGATGTACACGAACCAATATGGCGGCAACGAGACAGAGCGTTTTAATAAAGAGAAACAAACTAGACGATGATCTATCACTGTCCGTCTGCTGGAGGAACCAAATTATAGTTTAAACTCCTCCAGACTTCGTTTTTTCTTTCCAATTTAGCCGCCAATTTGTTGACTAACAAAGGTGATCAATAGACGCTCTAGACAGCCAGCAAGTTGAACTTCTGTGGGTTAAAGTTCAATAACACAACGACAACACAATTCCTAGCATACCAACAACCAATCAAATCAAAACAATCACTGCTGTCTACACGGTACATGATTCATGATGGTTTAGACCAGCGGTTCTCAACCTTTTAAGCTCGGCGACCCCTTTTTACAATCCCCCACTCTGCCGCGCCCCCCCCCCCACACACACAGCAATAGAGGAATAGACAAAAACAATAAACTTTTTCGATGGTCTTTGGCGACCCCTGGCAAATCGTCAATCGACCCCCAAGGGGGTCGCGAACCACAGGTTGAGAACCCCTGGTTTAGACTCAAGAAGACGCTCTAGTGATCCAAGGGTTCTGAACATTGTGAAAATGTAGCTCTTTCTTTGTGATAGAGGGGGGAGGAGGACATCTCTTGATGGGCTGCGCAAAATTCCAACATAAACGGAGGAGCTGGCATACTCATTGGATGGCCCATAGGAGGAAGACTAGAAAAGTTAATTGCAACTGGAGATCTCTCGGACAGAGGAGCACTAGAGTTTGCAGCTACCACGATATTAAATCACCCATGTACGCTAAATAGCCAGAGTGTCGCCAACTAGCCAGAGTTTCGCCTACTAGCCAGATTGTCGCCAACTAGCCAGAGTGTCGCCAACTAGCCAGAGTGTCACCTACTAGCCAGATTGTCGCCAACTAGCCAGAGTGTCGCCAACTAGCCAGAGAGTCGCCTAATAGCCAGATTGTCTTCCTGACTGACAATGCAGTCCTGCAGGGCCTAAAATAAATACCCTGACGCTTCACATATAAGACTAAAGACTAAATCAATTTTAAAATAATTCCTTTTTACTTAATAGAAAAAAAAATAGAGAATAGAATATGGCCATTGTGGACAAGCTCAACACTAAATGCTAGAAAAAATGATGCCTATTACAAGCTGCAGCGACATGACCAACATATAATATATCATCTCGAATAACAACTAGATAATCCTATTTCTTCAAACAAATAAACTCAATTTTATGCACAAATACCTAGAGTCATTTCATGACGGAGTAATTATAATTAAAACAAACTTGAAGTACAAAATGTTGGGATGTGGTAAATTACGGCTCACATAAGATGTAGTGACTAAAAAAGAGGCAAAGAAAAGAGGCAAAAGCTAGGATGCAAACAGCTCGACAAGTCAAAAGCTAAAAAGCTGAGGTATCCTAAAAATAAAAAAAAGTGACTAATCAGAGCTAACTTGCGACTCCTCTTACATAAGCGAGCACAATGTCATTGCGCCGCAAGGACAAAAGAATACCTAAACTAGATCATTCTCTATAAATAGCTTTACTGTCCATAAACTTATAAGTTTCAAGAAACCAACACACTCTCAAAAATGCAAATATGAAAAGTCAACGTCGGTGTAAATAAAGACAATTTGAGCCATTTTAATCAACTGTCTATTCACCCAAACATTATCTTAAAACGTATACTATAACTTCAATTATTGTCATTGTCTGCCTTCGACTATACATTCTCGCAATAAACAAGCAAAGCACCCAGACCTGTAGCACAGTTAAAAACGTCATGACACTCTAACTTGGGCCGCATTGAGGATGCAAACCCCATTTCATCAGACTACTCGAAAGACGAGCGGGTGTTGTGTGAGACGTCTGTAAATCATTAGGTTATGTTTTAAGAGAGAAAATATTCAGATTACTGTTGGAGAGATTACTTGAATTTGTTGGCTAGGCCTACACTTAAACGGGCGAACCACATTGCAGTGGATTATGCGAGGCATACAGGTTATAATAGTGAATAAAGAATTTTAGAGATATATAACCCTTTACAGTTATAATACGGAATAGACGATCAGTCCAAGTCTCGACCTTATCACAATGTTGACCAACCTAGGAAGACTCTATTCAAACTATTGTGTTATTCATTTCTAGAACTTAACCCTAAAATTACGTCACGTTTAATGTCGCGTTCACAGTCCGTCCTTTTTGGTGCGGTAAATGCATTCTAAGACCTCGCCCCTATCTTCTCCCTTTGATACTTCCTCTCGTTGCTTGTGTCAGCCATTCACTTACTTCTAACAGTTCGTTGTGTTTTCCTTACGTATGTAAAGCAACAATCTCAAAAATTCACTTTTTAATCAGATCACTCCCTGAACAAAAACGAGCGCACAGTACGATGGAAAATTGATAACAATTCTTTTATCGATTTATTGAATCTCGATCACATTAATGAGCATCGATCTTCAGACGGCGTAGACACTCATTCCGTTCAAAAGAAAAATTCGATATGCAAGATACATAAAAATTGCTCATTGATTTTTCGGCTCCCAATATTGTTGTATTGCAGTGTCTAGGAGAGAAAACATCACAATATAGGGCCTTTGGGAGGGGGGGGGCGTTATTGAAAATGTGTTGGGCCAACTGTGATACAGTTTCTGAGATTTGATACTTTTTTTTATAAGTGCGGGTGAAGAATGAGCTTGAGATAGCGTCACAACTAAAACTTCTGACATTATTTCAACTAATTTTAATCTTTTTATAAATACATAATCTTGATTCAAGCAAAGATATTGATAATAATGAATATAATAAAAGGAGTTTACGATTTTATAAACTCATCGGCGGATCCTACGAGTCAATTATATTCCCGCGTTATTTTTGGGCGTAGGTAGAGTAGTATATACAAAGAGAATGAAAGCGAAGTGCCTATTAAAATTGTTCAATTTTTTTGTATATAATTGTTGTTGTCTTGTGGCACTGCACCGTTGGTAGACAACTAACAGCACTAAACGTATTCTATTTGAACTTGTAAAACTTAAAATGACTTGAATGACTTGTTTGTGAGCAAGAATATGTACCCTTTTATTTGCAATACAGACGACGACATTTACTGGAGATAACAATGGAATCAGTGTAGTAGACTTTAGTAATACTATAAAATGGTATTCTGAACGAAATATAACTCAATACAATAATTCGTCTTTCCAGTCTGGCAATATGGAGTAGTCTCCCTTATCTAAGACCGCTGACGACATTCCCCCTTTTTTTTTTGCGTCATTCACAATCGCAAAGCCCATAACAATATATATTTTTTTCATCTTTTAAAACGAAAGTGCTTTTTTTTCCTGGGCCAAAAACGTTATTGTTAACACATAAAAAGTCATAATTAACAAATTTGTTACACCAGTTTGTTTATTGCATTTCTTCGAACAGAATCTTTTCATTTGTAACTATGTCACAGCCAGGGACAGTTATGTGTGTGGCTAGAACCGACGTGCCATTTCCATAACCTTTAACCCTTAAAACGCGTGTGGTAGTTTAGCCCCTAAACATCAGACTTGTGTATGCACTCATTGTAAAACAGTTCAGCACTTTAAGGGTTAAGGAGTCTCATTATTTCCAAAATATATTATGGTTAACAAAATATGCATACTTAATGATAGTTGAAAGGGTTAGGAGAATAAAATTTTAAAATAAAGTCTTTCTTCACAAATAAGAAAAGCTTTTATTTTATTATATTTTTAAGATGATAGAGTAGATCTATATTGTAGCATTACGAGGTAATGGGCCTCCATAAGGATCATGCCCAGGCCCTCCACTTATTCAAATCTGGCACTGGTTACAGAAGTCATAATAGCTGGTATTCCCCTGTTTATATTTTCCCCATTACCTTTCACCCATTGGATGATGTTGTCAGTTTCGAAAGCGAGGCTAGTTGTTGAGATGTAAACCTAACAATGCCATAACATAAAACCAATATTGTTTTAACCCATTGACGCTGCTGAAATTAGCTTTCAAAACAACAACAAAAAAGTGTGCAATTAAGATATAAAACAGAAGAAAACGACAGAGATTTGTTGTCCTAACAAAGGTAGAAGCTAGGACTTTTTAGATATCTACAGGTGACTGCACCCAAGAGTCTTAACGCAATTAAGTCATCGTTTATGTTACAAGTTGGCAGGTCTGACACATCAGACACTAGTTTACTGTGATTACTTCGATAGCTAAATACAATCTCAATCTCACTCGGTCAGACTCTATCACCGCCACTCATTGATCAGGGAACATGAAATGCACCAAGATACCTGTGTGTAGTCGCTGAATGAACTCTTTATGTTGTCTGTTGTATTTATGTGTATTTTTCTGTTGTGTTGTCTTTATATGAGAAAAGAGTCCTTGAATTCACAACAAATTTCCGTAAGGATCAATAAAGCAAGTCTTAGTCTTAATGTATTCAAACAAAAAAAAAGCTTAACAGAGGTGAATGTCTCAAAAGTTTGAGCAGGTTACACTAGCTAAAAAGAAGATAGCGGATTCGAACCAATGTAACACAGCAAGCAAGACAGGCTGGTGTTCTAAGCCAACATTTGACACAAAAAATGTTTAAAAGATCAGTTTGACATTTGAATACAAATATGAAAATAAAATTCACTGGAGTTTCTCCGGAAGTATGTATTATTAATTGAAATACAAAACCTGAACGGACAGACGACAATACAACGAAACAATTCATTGAAATACTAGTTCTACCTCAATGCTGAGTGTAGACACAAGCTGAGCAAGTTCGATCCTATTATACGAACAGCGGAAGAAGAAAGGGTCATTCAAAGAAAATGAATGGACAAAGTAAAATACATTCTGCTAAGTATAATTGCATAAGGGGTTTGGTTACGCGAACGGAACCGTATCCCTACGGTGGCTGAGTGGTTAAGCGCTCGGCTTCTGAGGTCCTGGGTTCGAATCTCTGTGAAGGCTGGGATTTTTAATATTGAGATTTTTAGGGCGTTCCTGAGTCTACCCAACTCTAATGGGTACCTAACTTTAGCTGGGGAAAGTAAAGGCGGTTGGTCGTTGTGCTGGCCACAGAAACAGATGACCTTAACATCTTTTGCCCCATAGATCGTAATGTCTGAAATTGTAATCCCACGACGAAAAAAATCAAGGAACAGATGAGATAAGTTCTACTCGACAAGAGTTTACATCGAGTTAAGCTTCTCTGAATATTTCATAATTCATAAGAACTATTTACCATTGAAGACAAAGGTTTGTTATAAAAACAATATGAAATATCTTATGAGAATCTCAATTCACCATATAATCCAAATTCTATGAGCTCCTGTAAAAATGTGAATGTTTATATTACGCTATTAACGTCATTAGAATATATGTATTGAACCTTTTGTTAGTCCGGAATCGAACAGCGGCAGTAGTTTTCCAACACTGAAATCTAAATCTTTCCAATGCTAAGCTTTAGACCTAGATCTAGCAGTTCTAAGCCTTACCAATTTGGTTTCTTCCAGGAATAGAATCAATCCAACTTTAGAAGCTTTCAGCAATGAGAAACACGCACGTGTTATTACAGATTTCTTTTTTTAATTATAAAAAAATGGAACACACACACACATATACAACTTTGTAGATGTGAATCGCTACGTAGATATACAGTATCCAAGGACTGACGCCAACACTGCTAGTTTCTGTTTGAACTGAACAAAATAAACGAACTCAATAAGGAACAAGAAAAAAAAAAGAAGCTGGCGTTATGTCCACCTTGTTTGATTTCACATGAGCAGGCGGGAAATTCAGTCTCGGCTCGTGAGAGTGTAGCTCGCTGTAGTGTGTGGTGAGCAGGTCACGTGGTTCTTGGATCCCTCCCTGCCTCCTGCAGTTCCCACTCTTTCATCACCCCTCCCCCCCCTGTCCGTCCTGTGTTACCAGCATGGTACTTGATGATTTAGTGTAAGACTTAGGTGTTGGGTTTGAACACTCAGTGAAGGCGGTAGATGGCATAATAGACATGTTTCTTTGTCATGTCTTATTTATCACCCAACACATTCTCTCTCTTTCTTTCTCTCTCTCTCTCTTTCTTTCTCTCTGTCTCTCTTTCTTTCTCTCTGTCTCTCTTGCTTTGTCTTTCTTCATCTCTCTTTTCTTTCTCTCTCTCTCTTTCTTTCTCTCTCTCTCTTTCTTTCTCTCTATCTCTCTTTCTTTCTCTCTGTCTCTCTTGCTTTGTCTTTCTTCATCTCTCTTTTCTTTCTCTCTCTCTCTTTCTTTCTCTCTCTCTTTCTTTCTTTCTCTTTCTCTCTCTTTCTCTGTGTTTCTCTCTCTCTTTCTTTCTCTTTCTCCCTCTCTCTTTCTCTGTGTTTCTCTCTCTATTTCTTTCTCTATCTCTTTCTTTCTCTCTCTGTGTTTCTCTCTTTCTTTCTTTCTCTCTCTTTCTTTCTCTCTCTCTCTTTTTCTCTCTTTCTCTTTCTCTCTCTCTTTTTCTTTCTCTCTTTCTCTTTCTTTTTCTCTCTCTCTTTCTCTCTCTCTTTCTCCCTCCTTCTCTCACTCTCTTTCCCTATATTATTTCTTTCTTTTTCTTTCTCTCTATTTCTCTCTTTCTCTCTCTTTCTTTCTCCCTCCTTCTCTCACTCTCTTTCCCTATATTATTTCTGATTTCTATTCACTTTATCATTTTATTGCATTTTTTTCTACATGAGTCTATTTAGATATGATATACATGTTATATGTGAACCAATGTAAGCTTACACGATTTGTATTTGGAAATATACTTGATAACTAATAAAAAAAAATTATGGAATACACATTTTGACGAAATCATTAGGAAATCAAAGAAAGAAAACAAAGAAACTAGAACTGACGCGAAATAGAGCCGTGACATTTGTAACAAAAACGGATATTCCCATTTGACTAGAGTAACACCTTTAGTAAAATCTCTACATTTAGAAAGCCTTCAGGATAGAAGACTTATAAGTAAAATTAGCAATAATACACTAAAACACTTAACCATAATTTACAAATAAAAACAAACAAATAAACAAAACCTAATATACTACTCAGAAAGACATAGATAAAATCACATTCTCTTATTCGTGGTACATATTTGCACGTGAGAAACCATGAGTTCGGACCTACTACAACAAGTAAAAACGGTCTGTCGTTGTGATGGCCACAGAAACAGATGACCTTAACATCATTTGCCCCATAGATCGTAAGGTCTGAGTGTGAAACTTTGACGAAAGTCAGGAAAGGGATGTGATACGTTCCACCGTCACCAGTTTACATCGAGTTTAGGCGTCTCTGAATATTGAAAAGACCTGATACTGTAGGACTTAATTATCTTCTCCTTTGAAACAACGTCTGCTAATTATAAGATAATCAGTGAGTTGGGAGATTAAACGAAGTATTAACTCGAGGTTCTCAAGTTTTGATGTGTGAAGGAATATAACTGTACATGTGCGTTTGTCTTGTTAAGACCCCCCCCCCCCCCCTTTTTCCCACTTGTCTCTATAATCTCTTGTATTTCCATTTATCATGCTTCGATGACCAGGTGGCTGTGCCCCCCTCATATAGGCTGGTGAGACCTATGTGAGCCCGGAATGTTTTGGCTGCACACTGGGCAGGTTATTCCAGCTGGAGCTAGTGTCATTGGCCTTACTATTTTTATCTAGCCCTTTTCTCTTCTGACAGCGCTGTTCTCTTCTGCAATTTGTGCGCCAGTTCCTCCAGCGCGATGCATTGAGGCTTCAGTCCCCCCACGGGGTGGCAGACAATGCTGAAGTCTTTCAGTGACGCTATCAGGATGTCCCTGAAGCGTTGTCTTTTTCAACACTGTGGGCGCCTCCCTTTCTTTCATTGCCCATAAAGGAGTCGTTTAGAGTCTTCCATTCTGAATATGAGATTTACATCTTCTGTCTCGATAGATCGCAAGATCTGTAACGGGACTGCATCAGGATTGTGTGAATGCTTTGCAGGCCCGCTCCTTGAACTGTTTTTTTTTTTTTCTCTTTCCCAGTCTGTACTGTTAATGTACGACACTGTTCCTCAGCAGGAGGCGCGGTGGTTGAGCGGTAAAGCACTTGTCTTCTGAACCGGGGGTCCCGGGGTTTGAATCCCGATAAAGACTGGAATTTTTAATTTCGGGACCCTAGGGCGCCTCTGAGTCCTCCCAGTTGTAATGGTTACCTGACATTAGTTGGTGAAATGTAAAGGCGTTTGGTCGTTGTGCTGGCCACATAACGCCCTCGTTAACCGTTGGCCACAGATACAGTCATACGGATGACCCTTTACATCATCTGTCCCATAGACCACAAGGTCTGAAAGAAAGGGGAACGAGTGTTCCTCAGTAATGTGTGTGTGTGTGCGCGTGTTTGAGTGTGTGCACGTTTATCTGTAAGTCAGCATCTAGTTCTCATTTGATGAACACCTATGCGCGACTCCAATGAGGTATAAATCTCGGCGTATACTAAAACTAGATTGCTCATTCCAAAAGTCTCTGTGCTTGTCTTCTGCTACTGGAGTGACGTCACACTGACCGGAAGTCGTAAATAACTTAACGCTTATAAGATTGTATCAGGGTGCTTTAATGTGATAGCCAGTGTCCACGCCGTGGCTATATATATCAGAGCACTAAAGCCCGTATTAAAAGATTTGACATTTGGTTGTTGATTTACAAAATACAGATGTCGTGTCTTGATTTCGGAGGAGGTAGGGACACAGTCATGCATAAAAACACACACATAGTTACGTGAAAACATGAGACACTCCTACTCTCAGACTCACAAACACACACACACGAACAAGGCTACATCAAAACACATTGCTAAGGCTTCCACACTACTAGCTTCCCTTCTGCTGTCCACACTGTTCAATCAAGACGCTGGCAAGATGGTTACATAACGTGACATAATGATCTACCAGTTGTGTGACTTTGACGTGACAACGTGACACTTGTTTCATGAGACAACCAATCAAACGAATGCTTTCTTTGTGTGTGTGTGTGGTCTGATTGTTCAGGCCACAAAGCGCTGGCCGCCAGTGTCATAATCAGGTCAAGACAGAGTTTAATTTCTAGGTCAGTTTTCAGCGAAGACACGAACGCAAGCTTATAAACACACGTATATACGAAATATGTTTTTAGAAAATGGATGGCTTCGTAGTCACGTGGGACTGAAGTTCGGGTGTCTCGATGGTCCCGGGTTTGAACCCTGAATGCTGATGTTAGTATTCTCAGTAAAATGAAACATTTATTCTAAAAACTTATACCACAACATCTGTCAAGTACGATTTATTTCCCTTGTTCAAGGTACCAAACATAACAATTAATTACCAATAGTTAGTTAGCTAATTGTTCAATTTATTATTTTTTTATTGATTCTTATATTGCCAGGTAAAAAAGATAATTGTGTATAAAATTTCAGCTTAATCCGAGATTGTGTGTGGGAGAAATAATGTGTACACACTTTTTACCAGACAGACAGAGTGAATTGATAAAAGGTTTGTAAAAAAAAAAAACAAAAAACGTCCATCTCTATAGTTCACACTGTGCATATTAAAACATTTGATCTGATTTTTACCCAGACAATGTCAGGGTCAAATTACAAACAGGTGACGTGTGGTGTGATATGTACAGCCTCAGGCTAATGGTGTCGAAGCACCAATTCTTCCTATCAGAGCAAGGCATATGTATGTATGTATAAATGTATGTATGTATGTATAAATGTATGTATGTATAAATGTATGTATGTATGTATAAATGTATGTATGTATGTATAAATGTATGTATGTATGTATAAATGTATGTATGTATGTATAAATGTATGTATGTATGTATAAATGTATGTATGTATAAATATATGTATGCATGTATAAATGTATGTATGCATGTATAAATGTATGTATGTATAAATGTATGTATGTATAAATATATGTATGCATGTATAAATGTATGTATGCATGTATAAATGTATGTATGCATGTATAAATGTATGTATGCATGTATAAATGTATGTATGTATGTATAAATGTATGTATGTATGTATAAATGTATGTATGCATGTATAAATGTATGTATGCATGTATAAATGTATGTATGTATAAATATATGTATGCATGTATAAATGTATGTATGCATGTATAAATATATGTATGCATGTATAAATGTATGTATGCATGTATAAATGTATGTATGTATAAATGTATGTATGTATAAATGTATGTATGTATAAATATATGTATGCATGTATAAATGTATGTATGCATGTATAAATGTATGTATGCATGTATAAATGTATGTATGTATGTATAAATGTATGTATGTATGTATAAATATATGTATGCATGTATAAATGTATGTATGCATGTATAAATGTATGTATGTATAAATGTATGTATGTATAAATGTATGTTTGTATAAATGTATGTATGTATGTATAAATGTATGTATGCATGTATAAATGTATGTATGCATGTATAAATGTATGTATGCATGTATAAATGTATGTATGCAATTATGCATGTGTATAAGTCCCGAATGGACATCAAAACCGTTTGACCAATTCTTGATAAACTTTGACACGAACGTTCCTAAAGCACAACGGAGACCGCAGTGAATGGTCAATGTCCCTCCCACAACCGGAAGACCACAAAAATAGAACAATTCATAGAGTTATCTTTATTGAGGAACGAAACTTTTAGAAAATCGGGTAAACCCATTTTTACAGTTTTCTTTTTTTTTTATTAACTATGAATATGTTGGCTAAACCCCATTTTCATAAACTGCATTCATTTTCGTGTAAAAATTAAAAAAAAAATTTTCAGGGAACCTCTGGCCTTGTTTGACATTTCTCCCTGTCTTTCAATAGCAGGCGCGTCTATTCTTTTATAGTTCTTTCCCATCGCTTTCTCTGTCTGCCTCTTCTTTTTCCTGGTACTGTTTCCTGAAGGAAGGTCTTTGCAAGTCTCGAAGACTTTTTAATATGGCCATACAGTTTTAGTTACGATTTTTACAATAGTTAAAATAGCGACTTAATGAAGTAGCTAATTTTACAAAAAATAAATGGTCCTAATTAAGAGAAACATAATGAGATAAACATAGAAAATAAAGAGATTTTAACATGCGCTTTATGTCAATATGACAGATTATTCTGGCATGCCGGTCTTCTCTGAGAGAAACAGAAATGTCAACATTGCCAAGTCTGAAATGACAACATATTTAAAATTTTAAGCTCACCATTTTTGAGATTTTTTTCTAATCATTAAAATAAATAGCTCTATTGTCCTTCCATCTTTTGTTAAATGCTGATAATGTTAGTATTCTCGGTAAAATAAAAAAAAATAATTCTGAAAACTTCCCAAGAGTTAATTTTTTTTTTGTGTGCAACATTTTTTGAAGAATCATCTCTTTCTTATAAAAAACAACAACGACAGCATATTACACAAAACATTTTATCTTAAATTTTTTTTTTTTTTTGGTTGGAGAACTTACGCGCAGTAGAGAATGAGTCGTGAATTCAAAATTAAATGCTAGCAATCTATAGTATGCGAATCAATCAATCAATCAGTCAGTCGTTCTGTTAGTCTATCTATCTATCTATCTATCTATCTATCTATCTATCTATCTATCTATCTATCTACCTATTTATCTATCTATCTATCTATCTATCTATCTATCTATCTATCTATCTATCTATCTATCTATCTATCTATCTATCTACCTACCTACCTACCTACCTACCTACTACCTACCTACCTACTACCTACCTACCTACCTACCTACCTATTTATCTATCTATATATCTATCTATCTATCTATCTATCTATCTATCTATGTATCTATCTATCTAATCTAAGAAAACATTTATAAAAACAATAATTATTCAGACATAATAAGGCGGGTCTTCGAGTCCGAATATTAATTATGGATGCAGCATTCAAACCTAATCACACAAATATATTGAAAATGTTTCTAGTTCACGAGAGTGTGTCACTCATGTGTCTACGTTACATTTGACCGTATGCACAGCATATTCCTCTTTAGCCTCTATCCTTATTATCCCCCCCCCACACACAGACAGACAGCATCAACCCCCCCAGCCATCAGGTACGTTGTTCGTCACGCGATGCTATTTGAATGAATGAAGGCAGGGCAAAACTTCTGCTACTGAATGATTGACCTCTCCTGAAAACACCGTGGGGGGAAATTGTGAACTATAAATAGCCTGGTCACATGATCAAAACGTTAAAATGATTAGATGAAACACGTCGCATTTTGTTAGCGGTAACCTTCATCTTTACCTAAGCCTGAGTGAAGGCTTCGTCTGTGGAACCGTCGGGGCACCACATATGATCTATCGACTGTCTTTCTCCATTCAAATCGCTCTCTTGCCTCAATGCTGCTGGCAAAATCATTGGCAAAAAACAAACCCCATTTGGGCAGTTGTTTGAGACAAACATCTATAAAAAAGCTAACGAGATCCTCGAAATAAAGAATCATCCTTTGTGTCAGGATTTTGTGATTTTACCATCACAAAAGAGATACAAGACACCGATAGCAAAGACAAACAGACACAAACACTCTTTTGTTCCCCTGGCAATCAAATCATTAAATAGAAAATCTGGTATAAACTTTGTCACATGTAAATTATGAGTGAGTCTGGTGTGAATGTACACTTCGGTTTCTTATAGTTATAATGTTTTTTTGTTTGGTGTAATGCACAAATTGTAAGACTAATTTTCTTACGGATAATAAAGATTATTATTATTATTATTATTATTATTATTATATATATATTTTTTCAATGACAGACCCGTCCATTCTTTAATATTGTCATTCCATCGCTTTCTATGTATGTATCTTTTTCCTGGTACAGTTTCGGGACAATGTAATATTTTCATAAGATTTAGTTTGAAGTCAAAAACAGAGTGTTCTCATGTTGTATCAACGTATATATGTCTTTAGATACCCGTTACATACATAGCGATATATCGAGACAGAAGATGTATATCTCATATGTTTTTATGAACGACAGTTAACGAGGGTGTCATGTGGTCAGCACAACGGCCAAACCTCCTTTACTTCCCCAACGTAAATCGGGTGCCCATTCGGGCTGGCTGGACTCGGCGGCGTCATTAAATCGCCTACGCTCAAAATGCTAGTCGACACCGGAAATCGAACTCGGGATATATCCAAAGACAGTGTGGCCGCGGGAAGGCCGACGTCACAAAGAGTAATACAGGGAGAGCGATACACGCAGGAATGTGGATATCGACTTGTTTATTAATCGTTTTTTTCGTCCTCTTTTTGTCCACTTATGCTAACCGGACAGATATTGGATGTGTCTAAAAATATATGTGTCAGTGCTGGTCTGTTTTAAAGGCAGACGTGGCCAGAGTGTAAAAGCTTGTTACAAACAAACAAAACACAAAAAAAATTACAGGGAAGCGTTCTGTGACCTAAATAGAGGGATTCTGAAAATAACTCCCCTTTTTATGCAGGGAATGATTATTAAGAGTGGAGATACTGATTGATTGATTTTGACGAGACAAGATATTGATCTTTTTTCTTCCTGTAAAACGTTCACCGTCCGCACTGCGCATGTCTCTCAAGACACGTGTTTAAGTACAAGTATGTTTGTAAATATTTAAACATTTTGTTTTGAGAATGTTTTTAAATCAACTTTTTTTTTCCTCGGTAGAATTCTTTATTTTTAAAACGACAAAGTATAGATATATGAAGCAGTATAAAAGATATCTGATAATCTGAAGAATGTGACTATGCGATCGTTCTTGGAGCTGAACTATCAGACAGTTTTTAGGTTTCTGAATTTTTGTTTTTAAAAGATATTTTTAAAATATTTGTCGTAGGTTATGATTGCTACAGACAAAGGAATTAAATGATTTGGATATATGCCATTGAATGACTTTAAAAGTTAATCTTACATGGCGAATGTCTAGAACTCTAGATGAAAAAAAGGCGGGGGATAAATGAAAGATGGTCTGATGGCACGTGACAGTGGGACAGGCTTGAACCAGAAGCAGGCGTAGAAAACGTGAGGTTGTCAAAATCAGACACACAAGGCGCTCCCAAAAAGCCCATTTTCTAAATGAATTATGTGATAGGAAAATGTGTGTATGAGATGAAAGTTCACGTGACCCATATGGGCGTTGTGCTGGCCACACTACGATCTCGTGGTCAGTTGAACTGGAGTGGCCCTTACTACGTCTATTCTGTCTCCACACATGATGATGCTGTGCAGATAGTTTAGCTCCTCTGTGCATCTCAACTATGTAAACTTAACACAATAACAATGCCTAGTTGATAAAATGTGTTCTGAAAACATTCAAAAGTTAATATTTGGACTCAATTTAATCTTTGTTTTGTCTTCGGTTATCTTCGGTTATTGTCGGCTCTGGGTTTCATCATTTTTTTCCATCGCTAATTCAGTTTCGTAAAAAGCTCGAAGTTTGTGTTAGGTATCAAAACGAATCGAGGGAATAACAACCAAATAACTATCATCACTTTTATATATAAACTACTTAATTACAGACAAGCTACTTCAGTGAGTTTTCTTTTCGTATCACTATACAGGCATACAGATCAGCCTAACCCTCTCAGATATTCATATAACAACAATGCCAAGTAATGTAGGTCACTGTACGTGTCAAGGTCACATGAGTTCCGAGAAGACACGATACATTACTGTTACGAGCCGATGAGACTCTTTATTATATATCAACAGACTCATTTATAGTAGATTAAAAAGACTTTAATCTTGAGTAACAATTAATAATAATCAATACTAACTTTGTTTACAATACTCTATTTTCGGATGCTTTCAACACGCATTCGCACCATTCCACATTCTTATCTTATCTTATATAATACAAAGGTTACTTCAAAAAAAGAAGATGATTACGTCCTACGCGTCATGCATTCAGTCATGCATATTAACCAATGACTTAAATTCTACCAAGTCACTGGTTTTCCTGGCTAGCTCAGGCAACCCATTCCGTGCTCTAATAGCACTAGAGAAGAAAGAGTATTTGTACAAATTTGTCCTAGCATATGGGACGAGGAATGTGCCTTTATCTTTGTGTCTTTCAGAGTATTTTATTAAATTTTGTTTCTGTATGCTGCCTACGTAACAATTTCTCTTGCTACTAAAAATAGACACTCTACCGATATAAATAACAACAAAATAGCTAAGAAAGTTTATATTCTAATGTTGGTTCAATTTGTGCATTATTTCGACTTAAGAATTAAAAGTGCTTTACTACGTGAAAGATGCTATCTGCTCTTTCTCACACTAAACACGTCTCTCTGGCAACAAGGTGGAGTTTGGACTTAGCTCTGAAAGTACAGAAACTTACTTAGCCACACAAGCCCATCGTTACAAACACACAAACTTACATCCAAACACACATCTCGATCCGATCGTCCGTTAACTTACCAAAAAATGCAACGTAATAAAAAAAAAAAGATCGAATCAATATTTACATCTCTGGCTCGTGTACATCCTTTGATTCTTTTACCTTGTTTTCCTGTAGGCTTGGATCTTGTTTCCAGGTGTGTCAAGGTAGGCCAAGATATCTACACCCAACATTCGTGCACTGAGTTCAGACAGTTACATTCTAGTTTTAGAAATCATAGCTAAACTTTTATAGGTGTCGATCACAAAAATATATTAGACAGCAAAGAAACATCAAGAAAAACATTTAAAAACACTCTTTAAAAACAGCGATTGTTTTTTCTTAAAAATTAATACAACTTAGATAACAACAACAATGGAACATTTTTCTATCCAGCCCTCTCGCCCCTTCTCCCCGAGAAAGAATTCTGGCCAAGCGAGTGTACAGATCTTGAGCACTTCATCACATTCCAATGACAGGCATTCAAATCAAGACTTAGAAGACGATGTGCAAAAATTTTCCTGAACATTAATTCATTAAACTCTTGAACTAATAATGCCTTACATTCGGAAATTCCCGAACGCGATATTCCTTTCAAGAACGCGATAGCCCATTCAAAACCAATGTTGAATCTAGACCTTGATCTAGAATACTAGAACTAGATCTCCAGCCAAATTACAAATTATGTTATTTTTTATTAAACTTTAAAAAAAGATCAAAGTCAAGCGAGTTTTCCCCATGTGGCCAATGAGCTAGTAATTCTTTTCTCAGCGATATTCATCCAGTATTTCATTTTTAGAAAAATCGTTAGAGCTGTTTTTGAGGTCAGCATCCAGGTTCCTCCCATCCTCAATGAAGTTCTGACTTACATACGAGGTATTGCAAAAAAAAAACAAAAAACAAGTAAACAATGAAGAATTAAAAAAAAAAAAAACCAGCCATTTAAATAATTGTAAAAAGAAATTGCTATATAACATTCTACAAACAATAAAAGAGACTTATTCAACTTATACCAAATGTCAGCCAAGTAAAATTTATTTCCCTTGTTCGAGATACCAAACACAATAATTATTTACAAATAGCTAATTGACTAGCTGGGTTTTTGTGTTGGCATGTATAAGAAATCAGTGTGCGAAATTTCAGTTTGATCCGAGATTCTTACCAGACAGACAGAGTGAATTGATATAAGCTTTGTAAAAATCATCTCATCTAATCTCTTCCTGTGGTGTAGGTCACCTACCAGATTTTTTTAAATCTATAAAAGTATACTCTAAAAAAGAAGAGCTTGTTTAATTGCAATTGGTCCGCCCTCTTCTTGTATCATTGATATTTATATTTCTTGGCACTACGTCATAATTTCTTGTGACGTCACCAGACGCTATTTTGGACTGCGTGGTCGCCATTCGGAGCTTATTACAATAAGCCGTGTTTTTTGGTCCGGACAATGTTTGTGTCTTTTAAGCTAGCGGACAGCTTTAGCTTTATTGGCTTTTGGACGTATTCTTTGGTAGTACTCCATGACCCATGTATAGGAGTGCAAGAATTGGCGTTCAGAAGTATCGGTGTCAGTCCTTGATTGTCATTGCCAGTGTTGGTGATTCATTGTCAGTTCATACGTGTCAGCGACTTCATGTCAATCCTGGGTGACACTGTCATTTCTAGTTTTTGGAGCGCCGTTGCTAGTGTGGGAGACTGTTGATTTGTTTAATAATCATTTGATGTCCTTAGGTCATTGCCGCTGCCCTATGTCAAGTTTTCAACATTAGAAAAAGGTGATTACTATTGACTATGATAAGAGTATTTCATTTGAAGATGAGTATTTGAATGTTATGGAGATCCTAAGCACTAAATGAGTAGTTAATCACCGAATACATAGTATAGATGTATTATTATTGTATCCATCATATATTCCATGGAGGTACGGTGGATGAGCGGTAAAGCGCTTAGCTAGCGAACCGGGGTCCGGAGTTCGAATCCTGGTGAAGACTGGGATTTTTAACTTCAGGATCTTCGGGCGCCTCTGTGAGTCCACCCAGCTCTAATGGGTACCTAACGTTAGTTGGGGAAAAGTAAAGGCGGTTGGTCGTTGTGCTGGCTACATGACACCCTAGTTAACCGTGGGCCACAGAAACAGATGACCTTTACATCATCTGCCCTATAGACCACAAGGTCTGAAAGGGGGAACTTTACTTTTTACTTTACATATATTCCATAAATTTGCGTTTATTGTACAATATTTAATTCCTTATTATATTAAAATTCTTCACCCACATAGTTATTTATGTACGGCTGTGTGTGTTATGAAGTGCGTGTGTGTTCTATGGTGCTCTATGAGTATTCATCCGTGACAGGGACCTAAGCTTAAGCATAATGGTCAGTCCGGAGTATGTTATGCGAAGAATGTTTTCAAATCTTAGGGTTTAGCTCGTCACGTGCTAAACATATTAACCAGCAGTGAGGGGAGGGTTAATTATTATTATTCAAATTATCCGATCGGATAAAGTGAATTTTATCAAAGAAGTTATTTTACTTGATTACGATTTTCATCTTTCTGAGGACCCTCGGACCCCAGTTTGAGAACCACTGCTCTGAAACGTACTTGACACTATTATGAGAAAATAAAAGACATTCGGTCCTTGTGCTGGCCACATGACACCATCATTAATCAAAGCTATACATCGTCTGCCCCCATGGATGGCAATGTCTGACAGGAAGAACCTTGCTAACTCTTTTAGTTTGTTAAAGTTCAGGACATTATAAGCAAAGGCGGGAAGAGGGGGAGGAATGGCCATCAATGGGTATCTTGACCAGACGACACACAAGTACATTGTAAACGATCCCATAGTTCTTTTTAAGTGTTGTATTTCCGGATCAGCCAATCAGACAAGGGGAAGATAATTTACGAGCAGTTTTCTGAACAGGTATTATCGCCCTTCTCTTTTCCGTTTAATTTATTTCTCTGGTTTCAGAGAAAATGGATGCTGTATCTTTTCTTTTTAAAGTCTAGGACGGGTTTCCATAGCAACGATCTAAGGCATTTTGTTTTGCTGGACCAAATGAAGAGTCATATTTAAAGTTTGTTTGCTTTGAAGACATAATGAAAAGTGAGGATTAATCTAGGCCAGTACTTTTGTTATTCATTCACCTAATTATTTTTCTGCCAATGTCTAAAGAAGCAGATCTTTTTCTGTTGGACTCTAGTTTTTATTAGTGTGGAAATTCATAATTACAGAAAATAATTAAAGTAAATCTAGGAATATATATTTTTTTTAAAGTTCAAACATATCACATGGTGCCTGAACCTTTCAAAACGAAATTAATGATAACGACAATGTCTTTGATTCCGAAGATTAAGCAAGAGTGCAGTGTTTCTACATGACTCGGCAAACACAGTTTCGACCTGCAGACTTTACAGCTAGCGCTGGGTACTTTTATTGTGAAATGTGGATTGCCGCAAACATTTTTAGGCCTTATGCCAACCACACGATAATCGTGATAGTAATGTCTTTTTGTTACTATCTCCACGCAGTAGTACAATGAAGAAACTCCCAACTCATTGTTAAGCAACTAGCAGCAAACTATCATTCTTAATAAACTACAAGCCTTTATATAGATATTAGGTCTACTTGCTCCTATCAAATAACTTTGGAAATTGAAACAACCAGCATCAAACAAACAATGCTATAAACAACTTCATAATCACTACACCCAGTCAGTCAGTCAAGTATTGTGTAGCATATTGGTATCACATGCACATTTGCACGCTAGCGCGTCAGTGCAACACCTCTTGTGTTTAAGTATCCTACATGGTGTCAGCAGCAAAAGATCACCTGCTGTTGAAATCTATAAAACTCTTGATATAGATCTTTTGCATACCAACTCAAGATTGGTTGCTCAAAATAAAATGAAAAACATTATTAGATTTATATATCTATATATATATAACTTTGTCTAGACAGCTTTTAAGTTTGATCATGACACCATGTAGAAAATGTGTGTCTTATTAAAAAACAGACTCTTGTTGAAGGGAAAGATATATTAGGAACTACATTAATTGCGTGGCCACATTTGTATGTGCTTATGAGTCTTGGACGCTGAATGCAGAGCTAGAGAGGAGGATCCTAGCAATGGAATCGAGATGCTACATAAGAATCCTAGGTATCACATTCAAAGACCGCATCACAAACCAAGAAATTAGAGACAGGGTTACTGCAGCGATTGGACCCCATGATGACCCAATGATGACCTGTTAACAATAGTAAAAAAAACTCAAACTAAAAATCTATGGTCTAATTACAAGGTCTTCAGGGCTCGCAAAGACATTCCTTCAGAGAACAGTACCAGGAAAAAGAAGAGAAGAAGAGGCAGACAGAGAAAGCATTAAGAAGACAACATAAAAGAATGAAGGGGCTGCCATCGAAAGAGGTTCTAAATAAGTCAAAAGACAGAGAGGAATGGAAAAAGACCGTCGAAGAATCTTACATGGTGCCCCAACGGTCCAACTGACTTAGGAATACGTGAAGGAAAAAAATAAATATTGTAATTACAGGTGCTAAGGTCAGACAATTTATACAACCACCTAGTAATGTTCTTATTTAATGTTCTTTAAGTAATTTTTGTTACAAAGTACTTTAAGCTATGTTCTTTATATAATCTTCTAATGTTCTTTCTGTAATGTTCTTTCTGTAATGTTCTTTCTATAATGTTCTTTCTGTAATGTTCTTTCTGTAATGTTCTTTCTATAATGTTCTTTGATCTAACACAAGTTTGTTGTATTGACCCTGACGTCAACAAGTTTGTCAAGTTAACTTTCAGAAGTCGAAGGAAATAAAATGGTATGTCTCCTCCCCCCAGGGGATAAGTTATACCGTCGACGTGGGCAGTCCAACGTTGTGTACAGTCACGCTGGTCAATATCTAGACACTACCAGCCTTACAGTCCACAGAAAGACAGTCACAAAATTAAAAAAAAACAAAAAACAACCATCTCGTTTCACAATAAATAGTTGATGTCAATGTCTTTAGAATCGTTTTAATGATGGTCTAACCCAGAACAACAAATATAACAGTTGATTCTTTACTACTAAGTTTAATTAATAGAGATTATACCCAGGCTTACGTCATTCAACTTACAGCACGCGCACTCTTCTTATGGGCTTGACATATTTAAGTGAATCGCAGCAAAGTATAACCTTTGTTTAGACGTCGATTTTCCAGATGCGGTTAATTATCTTGAAGACATAGAAAAAATGAAAAAGAGATATAGAGAAACGTGGGTGTGATAAGGTGAAAGTTAAAGAAGTATTGTGTTTGTTGAGGTCAGTGACTGCTGATAGATATACTGGATCTGGAAGATAATAAGCGAAAACAAAGGAATTATAACTCTAAAATTGAAACATTTTGATGGTGATTACCTAACACTTATGTAAGATTGTTCTTTATTGATTTCTCATCAGCTTTTAACACCATACAACTTCATTTACTTATTGAAAAAATGAAAGCGTTGAAGATTAGTCCATATATAATACTATGGGCTAATGACTTTTTGACAAAAAGACCTCAGAGGGTTAGGGTAAACAATGTAATATCAAATGCACACATAGTTACCATAGGGGCGCCCCGGGGGGGGGGGGCTGTGACATCGCCATTGTGGTTCATTTTGTGCACCATTTATTTTTCAATTCGATAGTTCTTGTTGCTCCTTCACAAAATTCGCTGATGATGCGGCTCTTCTTGCCCTGCTCTCAGAGAGCTCAGACGTAAATGAGTATTTCAGAAAAATAGAACACATTGAAAAATGCTGCAAAAATATTTTTTTATTATTAAATGTAAAAAAAAAAACCCAAAGAAATGATAATCCATTTTCGTAGGGAAAAGAAGGAAAATGATATAGTTTCTGTAGGTGGATACTATTGAAATAGTGCAAACTTTTAAATACCTTGGTACTATCCTAGACAATAAACTAAATTTAACTGCTATTACTGATTATATCAGCAAAAAAGGGCAGCAAAGATTACGATTACTGAAAAAATTGTCCTCCTTTACTGTTAGTGGAAAGGCCTTGGCTATGTTTTGTCACGCTCTGCTATGTTTTAAGTTTTAATATCACTGCCTGGTATGGCAATCTGAGCATGAGAAATACAAATAAACGCCATAGAATCCTAAATGCTGCTGGTAAAGTCATTGGCAAAAAAACAAACCCCATTTGGGCAGCTGTTTGAGACAAAAATCCTCAAAAAAGTTAAAAAGATTCTAGAAATAAAAAAAATCACCTTTTGGTTCAGGATTTTGTGATTTTACCATCACAAATGAGATACAAGGCACCGATAGCAAAGACAAACAGACACAAACACTCTTTTGTTCCCCTGGCAATCAAATCATTAAATAGAAACAATTTGATATAAACTTTGTCACATGTAAATTATGAGTGAGTCTGGTGCGAATGTACATTTTGTTTTTTTCTAGTTATAATGTTTTGTTTGGTGTAATGCACAAGTTGTAAGACAAATTTCCTCACGGCCAATAAAGATTATTATTATTATTATTATTTTTATTAATCGTATAATATTGTACCCTAGGCCATGAAATAAATAACAAAAAATATATTTTTTTTTTATGGTTCAAAATTGGTGTTCATATATTGTATAAATTATTTTAAAATAAAGAGTTATCGATGAAGACAAATGAGTCGGCGTACTAAGATACCGCGTATGATCTATGTACTAGGATACGGTGTAATCAAATCAGAGGCCTGATACTTGTCAATCCAATACGCTCACATAAATATATAGTCAGGATTACATTTTGTGGACATAGTTATAGTGTCTTAGTGTATGAATACAGTGTGACTATCAAGCAGTGGTTCTCTCAATTCTTCTATATGCATTCAGACCTGGGAACTATACAGAAAGCAATGAAGACTTCTTGAACGCTTTCAGCGAAGATAAAGAGGTACTGCCGTTAAGACAGCCACGATGGGCAGGGCCCATATCACGTGAGGAGGACGACCGTATGCCAAAGGCTTTTTTGTTTAGCGAACTGAAAGCTGGTCGTTGTAAAAGGCGCCAGTTTGCTTAACTGGCACAGAACACCTGGCAGCCAGGGAATACCGAACGAGGCAGCTGAAGGTTGTTTCTTTTTTTTTTTTAAATGGCCGCAGGATGCACATTTGAGACCAAAATGAAACTTACAGCCTAGAACAGACCAAGACAGTGGATAGAGAGCCTAAACCAGTGATTCCCAAAGTGGTCTATATAGACCCCCAGGGGTCTACGAAAGTGAAAAAATAAATTGGGGGTCTATGAGATGTCCACGGGGGTCTACGATTATAGATTTAATTTAAGCAGATCGTGACTTTAATTTTTACAATCCATTAATGTAATTATTTCATACGCTAGTATATGATTTGTATCTCAGTTATTATCATTTAAATATTTATCCTGCTATTCAAATGAAACAATGTTGCATTTAATTCCAATAATTATTTAAAGAACTTAATTTCGTCTACATGTAACAAATGTTTAACAAAAATTTGATTATTTGAAATTGGGATTCATTCCTTCCTTGTCAAACAAGCAGTTGCTAAGTGTCTGATTTATGACGATATGAAACCAATTACGCTGGAGGATCATTCGAGGCTACGTCACACTGACAAATTAGAATCAAATTAGAAAAACTTTGGAACACTCAAAGATAAAGAATAGAACCACAAAGTTACTCTTCGGCATCATATAGAGAAGATGATGGTGTGTGAGAGTCTTACCATATCTCTTTACTTTTATAGCAAAATACGGAAAACACTATAGATAAAACATTGATTTTACCAGCCGTTGTAGTTTTAAAAACTGTTTTGTACAAACCTACATCTGATATTATTTAAAGAATTTCTTAAGCAGCAATACAGTTCAAGGGCACATCGGTGGCATGATTTATAACAGGGCCGGTCCTACAGATTACTAGGCCCTATGCGAAACGGATTGCGCGGGGCCTAGTCTGGATAGGGATAAGGATAATAAGTGAAAATAAGATTTTTTTTGTTAGAAAATTAATACGTCTTTGCATTTTGTTCAAACTTTACTAAGTACAAAATCACAGTCAAATTAAATTACGAGCCATCTACAATCAGCCGATAAACTTTCAAATTTGCTTTTTGACTTTCGACTAGCAAAATATCGCTTTTGATTTTTAAAAGAGATCGAGATAGATTTAGATCTATATTTACATGCCAGTGACTATTACAGTAAATAAGTATATCAACTTATGTTTTGGTTAAAATTCGCCTTATTATTTTTATTAAATGAAAGTTGGCATGCCTTTTTTTTTAATCGCAAGTAGGATTGGCGTTTTCCATATTGAATGACACCCTAAAATGACAATTTTGTCTATTTTTAAGGACGTTTTTATGATTTTTCAGGATATTTTAATAATTTTAGATTTCCAGGAGCTCCAGGAAAATCAGGAGGCAGGGAAACCCTGTTAAGTTAAAATGGTTTAATTTAATAATTTACAACTCTTAGTGTTAGCACGGGGCCTATGGAATTGCAGGGTCCACTGGACCACAAGGTTTGAAAAGGGAACTTTATATATATATATATATATATATATATATATATATATATATATATATATATATATATATATATATATATATATATATATATATATATATATATATATATATATTTCTAATGCCCTTCGCATCAATAGTTGGGATGTCCATGAGTTGACCATAAGTACATGTCTTATTGTTTGAAATTATTATTATTATAATTGGCACTAAACACTTCAATTGTTTAGTACCATTTTATGTTTAAAATATATACTAATATTCATGTTGGGGGCGATTTATTTAAAAAGTTTTTTTTTAAAGTTCATACAAAAATAAATATTTTTTTCCCTTTACTTTTGTATAAAATTCATAAGTCAGTAATTAATACAAAGATACTATTAAAACTAAAACTTAAATAAAATTAGAAAATGACCTTGACCTAAGGCAAGGCATCTATTGGTGAAATGGAATCCTAACAGATCTAAAAAAAAAAACAAAAAACTTAGACCTAGACTACTGACATTTACCATAATAGTAACTTATCTAAGAAAATAAAAACTGAAAAAGATACTGACGCCAAAGCCACAGTCTGTAATAGATTATTTTAGTTCTAGCCAAGACATTCATAGATCTATAGATAAAACTAGTTCTTATAACATGATATATATATAACAAGATATATTTAATATATATATATATATATATATATATATATATATATATATATATATATATAAGACTGAAATAGAAGCAAATTGTATATTTGACACACTGACGGCATGATGATATCAATAGTTAGAACATATCACAAGCTAGACAACTCAGACTGTTGCAATTAATTTTTCATGTAAAGGTTTCCTCCCTTTGTAGCTAAGGCCTGGTGTTACTTCTTATTTTAAGCTCGACGTTTAAATCTATCACATCTGTATGGGTCAGTGAAGATAACTTGCTTCCCAGGTAGGGGAAACATGACGCAACTTCGACAACTGAAATCACAGAATAGCTGTATCTGAAACTCACCTCCCTTTGAAGCATATTTTTATTTTTTTTTTATTGAAAAAAAAAGGGTTTGTGGAGTTTGATTAACTTGAAGTGTGTTATTTAAATATGATTTATAAACACAAATATGAAAGAATATAATAGAATATCACCTTTTGCTAGAAATAGGGGGGGGCTAACTTTAAACAGATCAATCAGAAATGCACTTGACAAGGTTTGAACAAAATACTATCTGGTGGAAGGCCCTCCCTTTGTTAGGAGCTATACCGAAACTCTATACACATGCAAGAATTTGATGAAATTTCACATATCCTTTTTGTGCTGGTCTCCAATTAAATGATGGCAAATATCGTCAGAAAACTGGGTGGAAATAATACACAACTGCTAAAAGAAGTACAAACAATTACAATATTTTGTAAAAATCATTTTGAAAAAAAAGAGCAGCATATATTGACTGAAAAAATAACACAGTTCATCTGCTGACATAGCTTTCGTTTTTTGTAAGGTACACCGTCTGTAAGCTTAGTGCTTATTTTTTAATATAAAAAAAAAAAAATGAGTTACGACTTATTTTTTTTTATTTTTTACAGATTTTTGTGTTGTCATCGACAAGGAAAAAATTGTCAAAAAATTCACATTGATCCGAGACGGGGAAGTTGTAGAACCAATATGTAAAAGATTCCAACCAGACACAGAGAATAAGTTGATACAAGCTTTGCAAAAACAAATCAGAGAATCCTGTAACTGGGTTTTAAAAATGATTGAAATTCTCTTCGAGTGACAATACAAAAAAAAAAAATAAAAAAAAATTGAAAAATAATAATTAATCATCATCATCATCATCAAACTCCATTTGAGTGAGGGCTTGAGAGGCTCAAATCCTCTCTTGCAAAAGCCCTGGACAGAAACCCTGCTGTCTTGCGTAGTGCATAAATGTCGCCATACAGGTCGAGAGTATTTGGTTTCCCAGACCTGCAAGCCTCCCCCCCCCCCACACCTTTTGTTAGCAAGGTAAACTGACTCTTCCATTCCAATCCATTACACCTGTCTCAGTGCAGTACAGTCTGCCAGAAAGCTGAGATCGACCAAGAAACAACGAAAGTTTAAACCTCGGAAACCCAACCCAGGTCAGGAATAAACAACAACAACATAGAAATAGATATATTCAAAAAAGTAATAATGCATTTCTGTTAATGTTTATGTCATTAATAATAAAAAACATTCAAAAGTTTACATGCAACATTTAAGCAGGGTTAAATTACTAGTTCATGTCAGAATGTCTGATGTGATTCTAGAAAGATGGTATCACTTAATGATCTAGGGTGAAGGATTATATGACTAAATGATATCAGATGAAACAAGACTTAATGATGTAGGATGAAAGATGATACGACTTAAAGGCGATACGACTTGATGGTTTAGGATGAAAGATAATATCACTTTATGATGTAGGATGAAAGATGATAGGACTAAATGATGTAGGATGAAAGATGATATGACTTTATGATGTAGGATGAAAGATGATAGGACTTTATGATGTAGGATGAAAGATGATATGACTTTATGATGTAGGATGAAAGATGATATAACTTTATGATGTAGGATGAAAGATGATATGACTTTATGATGTAGGATGAAAGATGTTATGACTTTATGATGTAGGATGAAAGATGATATGACTTTATGATGTAGGATGAAAGATGATATGACTTTATGATGTAGGATGAAAGATGATATGACTTTATGATGTAGGATGAAAGCAGAGGATGACACAAGCCGACCAAACTTGAAGATATCAAAGAAGCCTACATCTACAAAAAGCCTAGACCTACATAAGCCTACATCTACATAAGCCTAGACCTACATAAGCCTACATCTACAAAAAGCCTAGACCTACATAAGCCTAGATCTACAGAAGCCTAGACCTACATAAGCCTACATCTACAGAAGCCTAGACCTACATAAGCCTACATCTACAAAAAGCCTAGACCTACATAAGCCTAGATCTACAGAAGCCTAGACCTACATAAGCCTACATCTACAAAAAGCCTAGACCTACATAAGCCTAGATCTACAGAAGCCTAGACCTACATAAGCCTAAATCTACAAAAAGCCTAGACCTACATAAGCCTACATCTACAAAAAGCCTAGACCTACATAAGCCTAGATCTACAGAAGCCTAGACCTACATAAGCCTACATCTACAGAAGCCTAGACCTACATAAGCCTACATCTACAAAAAGCCTAGACCTACATAAGCCTACATCTACAAAAAGCCTAGAGCTACAGAAGCCTACATCTACAGAAGCCTAGAGCTACATAAGCCTACATCTACAGAAGCCTAGAGCTACATATCCAGCTACACGTGTAATACGCTGCTGTCAGAGAGAGTCCACGACCTCAGTAAAATGTCTGCATGTATTGTTAATCCATGCTAATATTGACAGTTTTTATTGTCGAAAGAGTATGCGATCATTCTTGTTGACAGTCTGGTGTAGTGAAGACCCTCTAACATGACATAAAATGTAGTGTTTTTTTTTTCTTGACACTTATTGCTTAATTCTCCCACGTTTGTCAGTGTCAGTGATATTTTTAAAACTTTGGTATTACCCTCCACACACAGACACACACACACACACACACGTCTTCCTCTCTCCTAATGCTTCTTATCTTCGCGTTCTGTCTCTCTTGTATTTGTTCTCCATTGATTCCACAGTCTTTTCTTCCACTTCCTGCCATTGTGACTTTTTTCCTCGTCCCTAGTTATGATCTCTCTCCTGTGTAGCCCAATCTGGCCAGTTTTGTTTAAGTTGTAACTCTTTCATAGTCTCTACGACAGACACGGGAATCTTTCATCTTTTCAAACTAATTGTAGCCTGCTGTAAGCACACACACACACAAATTCCTACTAGAAGACGTCTTTAATTTTGTTCTAACATAACATTGAATAGTGAAAAAAATTAAATATAGTTTGCGGTCGTCTCCTCTCCATTAAGGCTAGAAAAGAAAGAGTTAAAAACCCCTTAATTCCACTTTTAATCAGGGTGTTTCAAGGTCATTTGTCGTCAACCAGAAGTACATAGAAACCTAATTCATAAAGCGCTGATCGTGTGTGTGTTTGCGTGTGTTGGTGTTAAAGTAGTTGGTGAGGTGGTCAATGTACTCATTTGTTTGAACCTATCAATTATTTTTGATCTCATTTTATCTTAAAAGAAAAAAAAAAAAAAATAATAATAATAAAGGTATAGATCAGGGGTTCTTAACCTGTGGGTCGCGATCCCTTGGGGGGGGGGGGGGGGAGTCGATTGACGATTTATCAGGGGGCGACTAAGACCATCGAAAATATGCATTGTATTTTGTCTATTTATCTATTGCTGTGTGTGTGTGGGGGGGGGTGTCGCGGCAGAGTGGGGGATTGTAAAAAGGGGTCGCCAAGCTAAAAAATGTTGAGAACCACTGGTATAGATCAGTATATCTATTAGTTGATCAGATGCATTCGAATGTCTATTTATCAATTTGCTATTAATCATTTACCACAGAAAAGCGAGTGATGTAAAAACAATAACATGATAACATTGTATGTATTACAGTAACTATATCGTCACCTTCTAATTATAGACATATTATTCTGCTTACACTGAACACAGTTCTTTAGGACTTGCACAACTTTTTTTTTTTCAGGACAGAATTTGAAGTAAAAAAAAAAAAAAAAAAAAAAAAAATTCTCTAGCACTATTTCTCAGTCATTGGTCTTACATAGACCCCTTAATAATCAATCAATCGATCTTTAATATCCTAACCCCATCTTAATACCTACCCACTCACTTATCTATCTATCTTCCCACTCATATATCTACCAAATCATCTATCTTATCTCTATATCTTATCTTTGTCTTATATTTCCATCCATCCATCCATCTTTATCTATCTATCTATCTATCTATCTATCTATCTATCTATCTATCTATCTATCTATCTATCTATCTGTCTGTCTGTCTGTCTGTCTGTCTATCTATCTATCTATCTATCTATCCGTCAGTCTTGTTAACCTGTTTATAAACCTCGACTGTTTTGTTTAGGCCTTCAAAACAGGAGAGTGTACACACATTTTTTCTTTTCAAAGACGACGAAGGCTGTTTTGTGTAAAGTACATAAAGTGCCCCCTAGTTCCGCAGGTTGAGAAACGCTGGATCTCAAGTCAATCATTTCAATGTTATTAATGACATTATTGTAAATATGTCCGAAGACAACGAATATGGCCGCCTATTTAAATCTCTGTGTCACTTTCTCTCACTTCCGGTGTGAAAGCTCAGCGTCAGACATGCGCAGGCCAGGTATCGAATGATCACAACCGAATCGATACGAAGCCCAACAAACAAAGAGGATCAGAAGAGCGGTCCAGCGCTAAGGAGTAATCGTACTCGCTACGATGTAGCATACATCGTGGCTTCGTCTGGCGGAAGTGTATTTCCTGGAGTGTGAAGAAAGACAAAGTAGCTTCGGAAAGAGGGCAGATTTTTCTTGCTTTTGTAGCCAATTCTTTCTTGTTGTGGCTGCAATAGAACTCATTACGTTAGCACTGTACAAGGCAATGATGAAAACCAAACTGGCCTTCTGTTTTAATGTGACACATTGGCTGGTTAGACGATGAATAATGAAGACTTTAAAGCACGAACTAAAGAGACTGTCGAGAGTACTTGGTCAACTTACTTTTGTACCATGTTACTTAACTCTTTCTCTCCTAACTGACGATACCAGCGTTGATTCCACCAGAATGTGGTAAATAATTACGGAGAGAAAGAGTTAATAGAAATGTTTTTTTTTTTCTATATTTCCTTTTATTAGCATTTTCTTGTTCTACTCCCACCCCCCGCCCTCTCACTGTTATGCATTGTGTACGTGTGTTTCTATGGTGACGATGGGAAGAGGTCAGCGATTGGTTGAGAATGATGCAAGAGAGGTGGCATTGTCGTCACTAGGTCTTAGTTAGGGGAGACGACTCCAGAACGTGAGACTGAAAGGTTGTGTTATTGTAGTGACTTATTATTACTAAAGTCTAGTCCATTTATTGTATCTCATATCGATTGAATGTTGCCTATAGTATAAATATTGTTATATTTCATATTGTTTGCAAGGGATTTACTCAGGTTTTATTATTAGTTAAGATGTATTACGCATACATCTGTTAAATGTCTACCAGCAGTTTGGTGCTACTATTCAACGACCGTCAAAACCCACCCACTTTTTTTTTCCCCTTTACCTTGACTTATGACTCCGCTGGACAAACGAAACACTTTAACCAAGCTGTACTGGTCAGTGATCAAAATATTTCGCCTCTTCTAAATTAATTGTGTGCTCTTGTGTTCCCTATCTCTTTGTGCTAAATCTCTAGGCCAACTACATTGGACATCAAATAAACTTTAGTGGGAAGTTGAATACTAGTTTGAAAAGCAAAGAACTGAAAAGGATTTAATATATATGTGTACAAAAGTGTATTGCTTAATGTTTGTGTGATAAAACAAAGTTTAGCATTATGTTTCAACACTTTTTTTTTTATTGTATGTAAAACTGTCATGACCAATTTAAAGATTCGTAATACGACACTTTACTCTTTAAAAAAAAAACTATGTTAGACTACGAGAAGACTAAAGAATGTAGATAGAATCTCTACGGGACAAAGCTAAAGAAATGAAACAAGGAATGAAAAAGCCAACGGCGAAAGAAAGAGAGGAAAAAAAGTAGATGTTGAAAGAGAATAAGAGAAGAGAGAAAAGGGGAAAGAATGAAAGAGAAAAGGAAAGAGAATGGAAGATATTGAAAAGAGGAATGAACATACTAGGAAAAAAAAACGAGTCTCTTACATTATTGATGCTAGAAACACACTTTCTTTAGATACTATAAAAAAAAGTTATGTATCAACACATTGTATCAGTATTTCGTTAGAACAGGGATCTAGTGTAAAAAAACCTAGGTCTTGGGAGATACTCGTATCAAGCAAGCGTAGTACATTATGTCAACAAACAAGGTAAACAAAGGCAGGTACCAGGTAAAAGTCAAAGCTGTGGTTGCGTTTTGCGATGCTGCGCTGCAAGGAGTTCCATTGTAACAAACAGCCTGCCAGGAAAGTTCTAGAATCTATAGCTAGGTTTAGTTCATATTAAAATGTAATGATACAGTTTATTAACCATATTATATCTTCTATATGATTTGATTCCACTGCAAACCTCACGGCATTGTACAAAACAAGAAAATGGATAACAGAAGGGAAAAAAAATAATTGGAATAAAATAAAAATCAGACAATGTCTTCCATACCGATGATGAATGCAGTGTGTCACGTGACAAGTTGCAACATCACCTGACACGGATTAAATAGTCCACAGGGAATCTAAGGTTTTCGTTTTCCTGCACCTGTCTTCGACATGGGGTCTCAAACGTGTGCCCCGCGACCTTCACGAGAGCTCCTCGGCTGATTCATGCAGAGCCCTTCTGCTGCCAGCTGATGTTCTTTATGCCAGTGGGGGTTAAATGGCAGCTGAGTTAATCTTTATAGCGCTTCCGCTGGGGGAGAGGGGGGGGGGAACTGATGCCCCCCTTCTCCTTTGAGATCGCTAAAAAAAGATAACCTTTGGCATGCGGTCATCCCCAAAGAGTGATATGCGTCCGACCCAGAGCAGCTGTCGACTGGCAAGAAGGGCTTTTATAAATAAACAAAATGAAACCGGATCCTGGACTAGATGTGTGACCTTGAATCAAGAACATACGTTGAAAGTAGGAAGGGACTATTTGTTTTAGCGGAAGGGGGGGGGGAGTGTAACACATCGTCCAGGAAATGCTCACTTAACCACTTTAAAAAACAAATATTTCAAACATGGTTTTGCACAACGCCGTTGTGTGAAAGTGTTATGAGACTACTTACTATTGGACAGCTGCGTTGAACAGGATGACCGAATGCCAAAGCACAGCGCCGTTGTGTGACAGTGTTAGGACACTACTTACTATTGGACAGCTGCGTTGAACAGGATGACCGAATGCCAAAGCACAGCGCCGTTGTGTGACAGTGTTAGGACACTACTTACTATTGGACAGCTGCGTTGAACAGGATGACCGAATGCCAAAGCACAGCGCCGTTGTGTGACAGTGTTAGGACACTACTTACTATTGGACAGCTGCGTTGAACAGGATGACCGAATGCCAAAAGCAAACTTTTTTTTGTCGCGCTTTAAGGTGGACGGCAAAACAGAGGTGCCCCCCCCCCCCACTGTACAGATAAACTCCGTCGCCACTTTGCCGTCCCTGGCGTAAGGCGAAGCAACTGTTGGCATTAGAACGAGACAGCTAGCTGAAAAGCACTTGAAAAGTTCGCTGGACACACGTTTCAAATCAAAGCAGATTGAGGAGGGAGAATTTCAATACATCCCGGCGGGACACGGTTTCATCAGCGTTACATGTAACATAAGACACTTTTTTTTTTAAAGATAATTCCTTCTTTACGATGACAATGACTTTTTGTAATAGCGATTATGATTTTTTTTTTTTAAATTGTAACTTTTTTAAGCCCCCATCCCCCGGCAAAGCTCCACCCCCCTTTCCCAAACGACAAAAAAAAAAAAGTTATTGTTAATCGAATGTACCAATCGAATAAGATCATCTACAATTCTAATGATAGATCTTTAGATCCAGACTTGGAAGGTGGTGCGCCAAATGGTGTCGAAGGTCTATTTATTTATTTAACTCTTTGATACGAGAATACCCCCCCTCCTCTGACGTTTGTGTGTTATAGATAAAGATTGTCTAGATCTCCAAAACACATTTAAGTTTAAATTTAGAAGATTATAATTTTGAAAAAAAAATTATAACGGTCAAACCGGAGCTTTTCCTGTGGCCAATTAGCAAGCAATTATTTTTTCAAAATATTTATAGGAAAATCGTTAGAGCCGTTTTCGAGAATTGTTTCCAGACAGAATTTGGGTGCTTTCAGTTTGTTCCCATGAAGAATTTTCAAGCAGAAATTAGAAATTGTAAAAAAGGTGGCCTAGTCACGTGATATCCTACACTGTTAATTTTAAGCTTTAGGCTCAAAGAAATTATATAATTATTGTAGTTTCAAACATCACTAATGACACAAATTAAGGTCGATATTCCTTGGAAAAATAATGCATGCATGTATGTATGTATGTATGTATGTATGTATGCATGTATGTATGTATGTATACA